>NW_018164771.1:182992-194529 GCF_001263595.1 Phalaenopsis equestris | reverse complement strand
AACCAAACACCAAGCCCCCAACCCCAGCCAAAACCAAGCCCAACAAGAATCAAAAGCCAAAACAGAGCTCAACAAGGCTAAAACAGGACCCAAGCATTGATATAAATTCAGGCTTTAACAGAAATTAAAGTTTCAGCCACCTGAAGGTAAAACCGAGCCATCCAAAGCCAAGTAACGACCTGCATGTCTAAATATTCCAAGCATACAATGATTCCAACAGATTTTTGAGCAGGGGAGATGCCTCACGATGAGCTAAACCAAGCCCTCAAAACAAGATACAAAGCTTTCCAGATTAAATAAATTTCCTTCTAACATGCATTTCAAGTAAGGGAAAGCCATGAAATACCAAAACCGCAACCCCTAACATGCATGAAAGGCCAAATAACATTTCCAATATCTCATACTAAATGAAAATAGATGAAAAAGCTTCATAATACATATCCTAACATGCTTGCAAGAGGAGCTAGAATTATTTCAAGGCCATGTTTCAAGCTTCCTATTCACAATAATAGAACTATGCCACTGTTTCATCTCAAGCAAGTAGAGAGAAGGAGAACACTTATGTCATGCTATATTTCCACCATTCTAAGCAAGTAATCAAATCAAACTCCTGAAACATGCTCACATTTCTATTCTTCACATGCTCTTAAAGTGAATATCTCAAAAATATATGAAAGTAAAGTAAACTAGCATGTTGTACCATCCAACAAAGCCATGCTCAAATGCTCGGCAGAGAGAAAACCGAAAAGAAGCAAGGCACCGGAAAAAAAGGGGGGAAGAAGAGGTACCTCCTTAATGCCAATGTAAAGCACTGCAACACAAGAAACCACTTCAAGGAGATGCTCTCACAGAAATCTCCTTCCTAATCTCCTCACAACCAAAATTTCTACTCCTCTCCTCTTTTTGCAAACTTTTTCCAACAACCCCAAAAACCCCAAAAGAAATTATGTTTATAGGCAGAGAAGAGAGGGGAAGAGAAAGAAGATCACCCCACCACCCACGGTACTCGAATCGGGCCAAAAAGAAAAAGCCACATTCCCTGCTCACAGAAGGCGAAGCTACCGAAACATGCAGGACCAAGTGACGAGTCTGTGGCAGCGAGGAAAGTATCGGTAAGAAGAGAGAGTTTGCCATTCGAGTGTACCAGGGAGCAAGCTTCCCAGAGTCAAACTACCAAGAAAAGGAAAACCACAGCTCGGGGAGACTGGCACGGCTTTGGGAAGGAGGGTCGCGGGCAGAAAAATGTCAGGCAATGACGAACAAGGTCAACTTTCTCTCTCGTGGAGGAGGAGCTTGGTCGGCTCGAGACCGAGAAAGGGAAAGGCCAGATACGCGAATGAGAGAGGGAAGGGAGGCAGAGCAAGGGTGCGTGAGTTTAGGGATTTAGGGCTTAAAGAGGAAAAGAGTATTCGGTTTATATAAATTAATATCTATATACGCGCGGCGTTGTAACAAAATGAATGTCCTTGCTAGGCAAAATCGACGCTCCGGACGCGTCGGTACAATCTGTTTTGTCATCCGTGGTCGCTCGGACGACGTCGTCGACAATCGCGTCGAAAACACGTCAAAATTCAAATTTCACAAAATTTCGACTCACGATCGATCGTCTCGAAAGTTTATTCGAGTCTTCGACAGGTAAAGGTGCAAGTGATGTGAATTGTAATGGTCGAACGTGTCGATTCTCTGAATTGCGAAGTTTGTGCGCGCGGGAGTGTGAATTGTGCAGAAGGTCATCCTAAAGCTCAAAATGTCATATAGGAATTCCTTTTGAGTTTTCTCATGTTGGTTTCACCCTTCTAAGTGCTAGAAGTCGATACCACACACGCGAAACCACAAAAGAGTATAGAAGCGGGTTGAATTTCTAAAACGAGGCGGGTCCCATTTCTAGGGTTCTAAGATAGTCAAAGGGAGATCCCTAAGGCTAGATCCTAAATCCTAAGAGGAAGACTAGACCTCACCAAAAATGAGGTCAACACTTTCTCCTCGTTCCATGTCTCTCTGTTCGCTTGGTTCAAAAAGTACGTCTCATCATCTTCCTCTGACTTTCACGGTTTATTTTGTCTCTAGTTCATGGATTATTGATTCAACTGTGGTTGATCACATGACTAGATTATTGCTCACAAGTTTTCTCGACTTATTATCCATGCTCTAAAAATGATACCGTCTGAATTTTCGATAGCTGTTATAGTTTTATTGTTGGTAAATGGTCGGTTGTACTAACAATAAAACTAACTCTGAAGTCTATTTTACATGTTCTCTAGTTGTAATATAACTTGTTATTTGTTAGCAAGTTGACGAATGATATTGATTGTGTTGCTAATTCCTCTTCTGATGGTTGAGTTTTTCAGGATCATCATTTGTGAAGGAAGATTGAAACTGCTAAGAGGGTAGATGAACTCTACTATTTCCAAGAGAAGAGCATTGGAGGGTGAGGACTCACCTCTCAAGAGTTGTAGCTTATCTCAGATCATTGAACGCTCTATTATGTTGTTGTATTGTTGGTTTGGTTATCCTAATTTTTAATAATTAAAAAAATTGTATCATTTGATGTTTTCTAATAAAAATCTTTCTAATTTAGTTGTGAGACATGTCAGTTAATCAAACATCATCGGGCTTATTACCTACCCTATCATTACACAACCGCTTTTCTCTCTCATTCATAGTGACATATGGGGACCTTCTCACACTCCCAGCTACACCAATAAACAGTGATTCTTGATTTTGATTGATGACCAGTGGGTCTACATTTTAAAAGACAAATAAGAAGTTGTCACCTTCCAAAACTTCTATACTTTTATTTTAACTTAATTCAAAACTCTATTAAGGTCCTTCGGACCGACCATGGCCGTGAGTTTTTCAACTCTATTTTGGGTAAATTCTTGGTGAGTAGAAGCATCCTCGACCATAGCTCGTGTAAGGACACTCGACAAAATGAGGTCAGTTGAGAGAAAAAAAGCGTCACTTCCTCAACGTTGCTCATGCCATTATGTTTCAATCCAATGTCCCGAAACGGTTTTGTAACGATGTCATTCTCACTGTCACCTATCTCATAAATGGAGTCCCCTCTAAAATTCACAAGCTCCGAACCCCCCTAGCCATTTCGATGTTATACTTCCCTGCCAATCAGATCATTGCCACCTTTGACCCCAAGATTTTTGGGTGCACTGTTTTTGTTTGGGACACTGCCCCCAATCAGAGTAATTTTGATTCCAAATCCTTAAAATGTATCTTTCTTAGGTACTCCACCGTTCAAAAGGGGCATCAGTGCCTTGGTCTTACCACTAACAAAATCTATGTGAATGTCGATCTCTTTTTATTTAAAAATGTCTTTTATTTTCCTAGATCGATCACAAGTGAGGGGGGAGCTTGGGTTCTTAAACACTGCCCCTTATCCTACTCCGAAGTATGTTCCCCTCTTTGTTCCTGCCACTGAGGAGTTCCATGTTTCGGTGAGTGCACCATTCGAGAAGTATTCTGATTTGGGGGGTGCATCATCTCCTCCCATTATTCGTCTACACTCGACACACTCGTTCTATTGCTCCTAATCTGGAACCCGCTACCTCCTTACAAGATTTTGATTATACTCCCGGCTACATCCTTAGAACGACCCCTCGTCCGAATGAGGAGATGAGTTCTTTGAGTAAGGTATGCAATCAAACATTCTCTTTTTATTTTATGACAAAATATGTCTCTTTTCACAGTTTATCGCCAACCTACAGAGCATTTGTTACTGTTCTAACGAACCATCAAATCCTCGCTACTATTGAGGTTTCTCTTGCTGATCCAACCTAGAAAACGACAGTAATGGAAAACTTGATGCCCTTCAGCGGATCCATACATGGGTTGTCGTTGATCTTTTTCAGGATAAAAAAACTGTGGGGTGCTGATGGATTTTTAGCACCAAGTTTAACTCTGATTGATTCTTTGAACGCAATAAGACACGGTTGATATCCAAATGTACTCACGGACCTACAGAGTTAACTATGAGGAGACATTTGTTCAAGTAGCTAAGTCATTATTCGGATCTTGCTATCCCTTGCGGTGAAATTGAATTGAACTTTATTCTAGCTATTGAATGGAGAACTTGCAAAAGAGGTATACATGTCTCTCCTTTCTGACTTTGACTCTACTGCCTTCAGAGGCTAGGTGTGCAGGTTGCGAAAGTCCCTCTATGGGTTAAAACAGTCCCCAAGGGCTTGGTTCGATAACTTCACAAAGGTGTTGGTGGGTCATTGTTTTACTCGGGCTCAATCAGGTCACAATCTTTTTTCCGACATTTCTCCAATGGTCAGATAACTATCTTTATTGTCTATGTTGACGATATTATTCTTACAAGTAATGATTTCCTAGCATTGGAGCTCTTGAAAGACATTCTTGTTAAATTCTTTGAAATGATTGACTTGAGATCTCTCCGGTACTTAGGCATGGAAGTGGCTTCAACATCTCAGAGCATTTGTTAATCTCAGCGCAAATATGTGGTTGATCTCTTGACAGAGAACAATCTTCTGTGCAAACCCGTGGCTATCCCTTTGGATCCCAATGAAAAATTATTTGTTATTCCCAATGTTGTGTCTGTCAACAAGACTCATTACGAATATTTTGTGGGGAAACTCATCTACCTTACCCATACTTGTCCCGACATATGCCACGATGTTGGTATAGTGAGTTAATTAATGCATGTCCTCTATGAGCATTATCTTCAAGTTGTCCATCATATTCTTCATTATTTAAAAAGACACACTAGACTTATGTTTGTTGTTCTCTCGTCACATTTCTCGGTCTATTACTATTTATACAGATGCTGATTGAGTCGGCTCGGTTCATTATTGATGTTTCATCTCAGGGTATTGATCATTTGTATGGGTGCATGGGGAAGTATTGTCATGTGGAAAAGCAAAAAATAGTCTTTGGTTGTCCGAAGCAGTGTTGAAACTAAATTCCGGTCAATGTTCTTGGGGATTTGTGAAGCCTTTCGGTAAAGCATCATGCTCTGTGAACTTCATATGTCAATCTTTGTCCCACTGCAGCTATTATGTGATAATAAAACTGCCATCAATATTGCTCACAATCTAGTCCAGTATGATCGTACCAAAGATGTGGAGATTGACAGATACTTTATTAAGAAAAAAATTGAGTTCGAGAAAATTTGTGTTCTCTAATGGTCGACTAGCTGATATTCTCACCAAGAATCTTCTTAGTCATTTGTTCGATGACTTCAAATCCAAGTTGAACATGATTGATATCTATGGTTCAACTTGCGGGTATTAGATTTATGCTTTCCATAATCGTTATTAGTTATTAATTACCCTTATTCTGTACTATGTAGTTTCCTTTTTTTTTCTATTTTTGATTT
The DNA here is from genome assembly GCF_001263595.1 of Phalaenopsis equestris. Classification (NCBI taxonomy): domain Eukaryota; kingdom Viridiplantae; phylum Streptophyta; class Magnoliopsida; order Asparagales; family Orchidaceae; genus Phalaenopsis; species Phalaenopsis equestris. The sequence continues at coordinate 189,176 of NW_018164771.1, read as the reverse complement.
TATTTCTTTGATTGTGTTTTTATTTCTTTCCTCTATTTTTGATTTTATTTTTTTGATTGTGTTTTTATTTCTTTCCTTATTTGAGTCCATTATAATTGGGTTTACATACCTCTCTTTGTATCAATAAGAATCTTTTTGTTTTATTGTCAAATATAACAATATTACATAAAAAAACCTACATTTAAAATTTTAAAAAGCAAAATGCATCTTTTTATGCATAGTTAAGGTGACATGTACGTAAAACTTGAAGTTTTGATGCTAGATATGTAAATACATTGGAATTAAGTGTTAGGTTTATATTAGAATTATTAACATATTTTCGTCGCAGTCATTACTTATTTGCTTTTGTTTTCATATTTATGTATTTCCTTTGTGATCAATTTCTGAATTTATGCATTTTCTTTTATTTGAGACTTTCCTTTTATTTAAGTCTTATAATGTGTATTTATAACCCTTGTCATATCAATCAAAGTATCCAACTCGATTCTCAGATTACCTTCATGGTATCAGAGACTAGGATCTATCCCTAGTCGTCGTCGGGGCATCTACCTTGTTGTCGACACTCCATGCAGATTTCCGACGCATCTACTATGCTGTCGGCACTCCTTGTAGGCCTCCTCTGCCACCCCTCCTTTCCTGAAGATTCAGTCTCTGACCTGCCGCCGGTTTTTCCTTCTGCAGTCAGAATCCTTCGTTGTCTCAGAACCCCAACCTCTTCTTTGGCTTAGTCCGAATCATGTTGGACTCCACCACCGAGCCTCCTTCAGACGGGGACTTAAGTTCATCGGAGGATCAATGACAACCTCAATCCATTCGCAAACTAGAGGACCGAAAAATCACATAAACTTCTTGATCGCCACCTATAAACTTAACGAATCTAATTTCTCCAATGGTCTCAGGTCATGTCATTGCTCGTGAAGAGATGCAATAAATTTGATTGTCTCACAATCATGATTCGTGAACCTCCGAAAACTGACCCGACGTATGGTACATCGGAAGTGCAGAATTCCACGGTAACTTCTGGCTGATAAATTCCATGGAAACTATAATTGGTCGTTTGTATTTGTTTCTTCCATCTGTAAGTGTTGTATGGATGGAAGTTCGGGATACCTACTCGGGCGTCGAAAACTCAGGCCAACTTTAGGAGGTTTCTAAGAGGATCCCCGAGGAAAAACAAGGGATCAAGGACTGTGACCCAGTACTACAATGACTTGGTGGCTTTATGGATGAAATGCGAGCTCTACTACAACTACACATGAGATTTTCCAGCGTATCTTTCCCTCTTTTAGAAAATTGTGGAAAATGATCTTGTGTTCCAATTTTTGGCAGGTCTAAATAAGTATCCCGATGAAGTCGAAGGTCGTATTCTTGACCAGGATCCCCTTCAACTTGTGTTGCATTCATCATTGTACGTCGCAAAGAAAGCCGCAGACTTGTCATGCTCGACACTTCCACTCCTTCAGCCGAGCTGTCCGCTTTGGTCTTTAATTGTGCTCAACCCTCTGCGTCATCATGGGCCAATAACTTCACTTGTGATTACTGTCACAAACCTGTGATAAATGTTGGAAACTCCACAGTAAACCGGTGAATAGACTTTCAACCAAACCCTTCATTGCTAAAGGTCTCACTATAGCATTTGAATCGTTACGACACAACCAACTCTCACTCGAAACACTGGAATCACCCGAATCTCTTAAGAGTTACATGGAGCAATCAACCTCCAACATTCGTCAAGGTAACATTCCTATGACTCACTTCTTTTGTCTCTTATAGTCAATTGATCATTAATTCAAGTGCCACAAATCACATGACTAGATGCTCTCAAGCTTTATATGCATATTGTTCATTATCCTGGAAAGATACAGTTAAAATTATTGATGGCTCCTGTAATTTCATTGTTGTTAAAGTGTCGGTTGTATTAACAGCTGGTCTAATTCTAGAATCTGTGTTACATATACCTCTGCTGAAGTTCATTTTTTTATCTGTTACTAAGTTGACGCATGATATTGATTGCATTGCTCATTTTTCTATTGATCTTTGCATTTTTCTGGATCTTCGTCCGGGGAGGATGATTGGAATTGCTAAGAGGGCAGACGAGCTCCACTTCTTTCAAGAGAAATGCATGAAGAATGAGGACACTTCTAGTAGTTGTAGTTTTTCTCAATCCACCGAATGTCTTATTATGTTGCATTATTGTTTTGGTCATCCTAATTTTCAATATTTAAAAAAAATGTAGCTGTTATTGTTTAATAATAAAATGTTGCTATCTTCAAATTTGAGTTTATCAATTAGCTAAATATCGTCGCTTTTATATCCACAACATTTTAACACGCCTTCCACTCCTTTTCACTTATTCACAGTGACTTATGGGGACCCTCTCGCACTTCTAATTGCTTTAATAAACGATGGTTCCTTACTTTGATTGATGACAACGTTTGAATGATGCGGGTCTATATCTTAAAAGATAAACATGAAGCTGTTGCCACCTTAAAAAACTTTCACTCCATCTTGACCCAATTCATAATGTCAATTCCATTGTTTTGAACTGACAGTGGCTATGAATTTTTTAAGTCAATATTAGGTGAATTCTTAGTAAGTAGATCCTTCATCATAACTCATGTAAAGATACTCTTCAACAAAATGAGGTGGTTGAGAGAAAAACCAACATCTTCTCGAGGTGGCTTGTTCCATCACGTTTCAATCTAATGTCCTAGAAAGGTTTTGGAATGATGCGTCGTGCTCATTGCCACTTATCTCATCAATAGAGTCCCCACAAAAATTCATAACTTCAAAACTCTTCAAAACTCCATTAGCCATCTATGTCATGTTTCTCTACCAGTCGGTTCTACACTACTCTTGATCCCAAAATTTTTGGTTGCATGGTCTTTGTTCGGAACGCTGCTCTATTCGTAGTAAATTTGATCTCAGGTCAATAAAATGTGTCTTCTTCGGATACTCTGCCACTCAAAAAGACTTTCAGTGTCTTGATCCTATCATAAATAAATTCTATGTGAGTGTCAATGTCTCCTACTACACAATCAATGCTTCATGTGAGGGGGACTAGATTATTTGGACATTATTCCTTATCCGACTTCTATAGATATTTCTCCCACTACTATATCCAAGAAGCCCTTTATCCCTCCAGATTCACCACCTACCAGATAACCATAACCTCCTCCTACGTATCTATACTTGGCGCACTCATCCCAATATTCCAACTCTAGAGCCCGCTACCTTTTTAAGGGATCTGAAATCTACTCCGGGCGACATTCCCAACACTAACCATACTCCAAATGAGGAGGTGAGTTCTCATATTGAGTTATATGATCAGACGAGCTCTTTTTATTCTGTGGCAAAATATATCTTTTCCCACCATGTATCGTCGACTTACAAAGAGTTTGCTACTGCCCTGACAGATCATCATCTCCCATCTACTATTGAGGCAACATCAGCAGACCCCTTCTGAAAAGCTGCAGTAATGGATGTGATGAATGCCCTTGAGCAGAATCATACGTGGGATGCTATGGATCTTCTTTCGGGTGTCAAAATAGTGGGGTGTCGCGGATTTTTAGAACCCAATTTAACTCCAATGGATCCTTTGAATGCAACAAGGCACGGTTGATTTCAAAAGGCTACTAACAAATATATGGAGTTGACTATGAGACGACATTTGCTTCTTTTGCTAAATTAAACACCATTCGGGTCGTGCTATCCCTTGCTGTGAATTTGGATTGGCAATTGCTCCAGGTTGATGCCAAGAATGATTTTCCAAATGACAATCTCACAGAGGAGGTATACATGTGCCTCCTTTGCTTTGAATCTACTTCCTCTCGGGGACAAGTGTGTCTATTGAGGAAGTCCCTTTACGGACTGAAACAATCCTCAGGGGCCTAGTTCGACAAATTCACAAAGATGGTAGCATGCCATGGATTTTCTCAGGCCCAATCAAATCATATACTCTCTTCTTTCGACAATCTTCCAGTGGTCAAATTGCTATCATTATCGTCTCGATGATATTGTGCTCATAAGTAACAATCTGCTAGCATTAGAGTTCTGAAGGCATTCTTGCCACTTTCTTTAAAATGAAGGACTTGGGGTCGCTTCAGTACTTATTAAGCATGGAAGTTGCTCGGTCATCTCGGGACATTTGTCTGTCTCAGCACAAATATGTGCTTGATCTATTATCAGAAAATAACCTTCTTCTTGATAAACCTATGGTTGTCTCAATGGATCCCAATGAAAAATTTGGTTGTCTCTTGTGAGGACTATCTAATGTTCCTGACAATACCGAGAATTGGCACAAGTCATTAATGGAATATTTGCAAATAGGAAGGCTACCAGATGATAAGTTAACAACATATCACAACACGAGAAGAGCTCTTTCATATGCTATCATAGAAAATGTCTTATATAGAAGGTTGTTTGATCAAATGTGGTCGCAATGTCTGAGCAAAGCAGAAGCGCAAAATATTATCAAAGAAGTACACGCCGAATTGTGTGGTGCTCAACAGTCAGGGCCGAAGATGAAGATGAAGATTAAGAGACTCAGGTACTACTGGCCGACACTGCTAGATTGTATAGGCATTCCTAGAAAGTGTCACCTGTGCCAAGTGCATGGAGTAGTCTTGCACCAACCTCTTAATGTGCTATCTAATGTTCCTAATGCGGTTCCTGTAAACAAGTTTCACTTCCAGCCTCTTGTGAGGAAACTCGTTTATCTCTCTCATACTCTCCCCATTAATTACCACGCGGGTTGTATTGTGAATCAATTCATGCATGATCCCTATGAGCACCATCTCAAAGTTGTTCATAGGATCTTTCACTACTTAAAAAACACACTAAGCTCAAGTTGAGTCTTTTTTTCCACACCTCTAGTTCTATTGTTGTTTATACGGATGATGATTGGGCCTGACCGTCCATGATCGAAGATCTACCTTGGGTATTGCTCATTCATGTGGGGAAATATTGTCACGTGAAAAAACAAAATACAGCGGGTTGCAGCCCGGAGCAGTGCTGAAGCCGAGTTTCGTCCATGTCTTAGGTATCTATGAAGCTTTATGGTTACGCATCATGCCCCGAGAATTGCGTATGTCGGTCTCTGCTCCTCTACAACTGTTTTGTGATCATAAAATCACTATTAACATTGCTCATAAACTAGTCCAGCATGATCTCACAAAGTATTTAGAGATTGATCGAGACTTCATTAAGGAAAAGCTTGATTCAGGTGAGATTTGCATTCCATTTGTCTCATCAAGTGGTCAATTAACAAATATCCTTATCAAGAATCTTCTTCGGCCGTTATTTGATGACTTCAAATCCAAGTTGAACGTGATGGACATCTACGCTTCAACTTGCGGGGAAGTATTAGAATTATTAATATATTTCCGCTCTAGTTATTATTAGCTTTTTTTTTTTCCGTTTTCATATTTATATATTTTCTATACGGCCTATTATTGAATTTATGTCTTTTTTTTTATTTGACTATTTATTTTTATTTGAGTCTTGCAATGCACATTTATAATATTTCTCCAATCAATGAAAGTATCTGGCTGGATTCTCAGATTACCTTTAGTATATAAATCTTACTCTATGTTTTTCTTGCATGTCAGAATGCCTTCTCCAGACTACTTGCGGTCTGAAGGTCAGTGTCCTCTCACGCCAGAAGAATCAGTACTTATGCTTGCTGCTCTTGGTTTTAAGCGTAAAACAAAGTTGTATGTTGCTGGTGCTGATATTTATGGCGGGAAGTCGAGAATGGCCGCTCTGAAAAGCTTATACCCTAATTTGGAAACTAAGGAAAGCCTTCTTTCTCCCTCTGAACTCGAACCATTCCGCAACTTTTCTTCTGAGGTAAATCATTTTTTTCAATGCAATTTCGGAATAAGAGCTTATGCCCAAGTTGAAGGCTTTTACATATCAAACACCAAAATTTTAAATATAATATTTTTGCCACCCAAATTTAAAATTTACATTTCAACCACCCAAATTTTTTTTTTGAAACAGGAGTGTTCAATGTATTATATTTAAAGTTTTGGATGATTGATATGTAAAAATCCCTAATATTATGATTAGTAGGTGCTGGCTGTTTTAATAGGTGATTTTACGTCAATTGTTTGTATTGAAATTGGAAATTTATCTTAGATGTTTCAGGTTTCAATATATTTTTAAATTAATTTTTTTTTTT
>NW_018164771.1:161249-180569 GCF_001263595.1 Phalaenopsis equestris | reverse complement strand
GTAGAATTCAAGTTGGTTGGTTGAAGTGGAGGAATGCTTCGGGCCTTTTGTGTGATAGAAAAGTACGGCTAAGACTGAAAGGAAAATTTTATAAGATGGTGGTGAGACCTGCAATGCTCTATGGCGTTGAATGTTGGCCTTTAAAAGAGAAGCATAATAATAAGTTAAGTGTTGCCGAGATGAGAATGATTAGGTGGATGAGTGGCTTTACACTTAGAGACAAAATGCGGAATGAATATATTTGTGATAGGGTTGATGTAGCTCCTGTGACAGACAAAATTAGAGAAAGTCGTCTTGGATGGTTTGGTCATATTAAACGTCGACCATTAGATGATCTGATTAGGAGAGTAGATGTTTTAGATTCGACTTGTGTTAAGAAAGGCAGAGTTGGACTTATTGTATTAAAAATGATTTTAATTTACTAGAACTAAATGAAAATATGACACTAAATAGGACGCAATGGAGAAAAAAGATTCATGTAGCCGACCCCACGTAGTGGGATTAAGGCTTTGTTGTTGTTGTTGTTGTATGCTCAACCTATGATCTATAGCCATCTAAAATTTATGGGGAGATTTATAAAAAAGGGGAATTTACATAGTTACCAACCAATTCCTATGTATTTACATATCTAGCACCTAAAATTTACTTTTTTACATTAATACCACCAAAATGTTTCATATCACATAAAAAATACCACAAATTTCAACTTTTAAATAGTGAAATACACATTTTCATGCATAAAAAAGGTGGCATGTATGTAAAAATTGAAGCTTAGATGTAGATATGTACATACATAAAAATTGAGTGGTATGTATGTAAACCTTTAAAACATAAAACCTTCCGCAGTTTTCTCTTTTTTAAAAGGAAAGTTCAACTAAGACTCTTAAAGTTGGCTTTTATTTATTTTTTAATATTTTGGTTTTATTATATTGCCAGGTCCCAAGTCTCGAATGCGATGGAGGGTTGCATTAGGTAGTCGACAACCAACATAAATTTTTTGTCAAAAAATCATGATACAAATCTTTTAAATTCATGTGCAAATGCTAGGGCATCCTCCGGAAGCGATGCACTATATGATCATAATACAAGGAAAAGTGTGCAAGAGCCACCGCACCGACGCCCGGGTATAGTGTCAAATAAGCAAAGGTTTCGACATTATGGTCATATGCATGCAAAGAAATTAGTGAATGAAACTAATATTAGGATAGGTTCTTTGAATATAAATAATCTCACAGATAAATTAATGGAATTTGTAGATATTATGGTTCATATGATGATAATCATCTTATGTATTCATGAAACTAAATGGGTTAGAGAAAATGCTAAGGAGATTGATAGCTTAAATTTTAAACTTCGGTATTTATGTAGGAGTCGTATTGGAAATGATGTATGTGTATTTATAGATAAGAGTTTGAAAAATAATATTGTAAAAATTAATAAGATTGGAATTATAACCTTAAAGATTATTGTTGATACTAAGATTTTAAATGTTATAAGCGTTTATGTTCCTAAAATATGTTTAGATATAGGCTCAAAAGAAAAATTTTAGAATTACTCATAAGAATTAATATAAATGATTCATCTTGAAGAAAGAATTTTTATTGGAGAAGATTTAAATGAATATATTGATAGAGTGGTAGAGGATTTAGAAATATTCTTCATAATTGCAGTTTTCGAGTAATTAATTAAGAAAGTAGAATCATATTAGATTTTGCTTTAGCTTGTGATTTTATTATTACTAATACTTAATTTAAGAAGAGAGATGAACATATTATTACTTATAAGAATGGATTCAATAAAACACATTGATTATTTTCGCACGAGAAAAAGAAATCGTTGAGAATGTAACAATTGTAAGGTCATTTCAAGGGAAAATTTAAGTAACATAAATTATGAGTTCTGAATTTTATGATGAGTTGTAAGATAAATAATATAATGAAACATTGTCATATATTCAGATCGGGGCAACTAAAAGACAAATAAAAATATTTTTACGAGTAAACTTTAAGATTTCAAGATTTGAGATGTTAATGAAGAAACTAATTCTATGTGTGATAAAGTAATAAATGCTATTAAAAATGCGACAAGAGATGTACTTGAAGAATAAAAAAATATATATAAATAAAATAGTTGTTGAAATAATAATATGCAAGAAAAGTTTAAATATAAAAAGTTGTGTTATAAAAATTGGTTTGAATGCAAAAGCTTAGAAAATTGAGAAAAATATATGGTGATCGTAGAGAGTATAAGAGAACAATTTGTGAGGCTAAAAATTCTGTTTTTAGTGATCTTTAAAATAAATTAGAATCTAAAGCGGGTGAAAAATATATGCATAAACTAGCCAAACAAAGAGAAAAGTAAATTAAAGATTTAATTCAAGTGTAATGAAGATGAAAATCAAAAAATGTTTTTTTTAGAAGAAAATATTTAACATAGTTAGGTGAGATATTTTGATAAATTTTAAAATTAAGTTTGAAAATATGATCGACCTTAGTGATCTTGATATTGTTAAGAATAATAAAACATTTTATTTTTTACTGTCGCATTAGTAAAAAAGAAGTTCATCGGCTTTAAAGAAAACTAAGGGTGAAAAATCAGTAAGACCTGATGATATCTCAATTGAAGTATGAAAATATTTAGGAGATTTAGGAGTTTCTTGGCTTACTAAACTCTTTAATATTATTTTAAAAACTTAAAAGATGTATAAAGACTGGAGGAAGAGTATTTTGGTCCCCATTTTTAAGAATAAAGGGGATACACAAGAGCAAATTATAGAGAAATTAAGTATAGAGAAATTAAGTTGATCTGTTATATTTTAAAATTATGGGAGAGAGTAATTTAACATATGTTAAGACGTGATACAAAAATTTCTCATAATGTATTTATGTTGGGTAGGTCTACTATAAAAACTATACAATTATTGAGAGGTTTGATGGAGAAGTACAAAGAAAGGAGAATCTACATATGATTTTTATTGATTTAGATAAAAACTTACAATAAAATTCCAAGAAAAGTCCTTTGGAGAGTTGTAGGGAAGAAATGTGTTTATAACTTATATTTCAGTCATTAAAGATATGTATGTTAGAGCTTTTATTTGTGTTTGAACAGAAAAAGGATTGTCCAAGCATTTTTCTATTTCAGCTGGATTACATTAGGGATCGACTTTGAGGCCATATCTTTTTTGCTTTAGTTATGTATGCTCTTAATGGGGCATTTACAGGAGGATTTACCTTGGTCTATGTTTTTCGCTGATGATATCCTTCTTGTGGATAAGACTAGAGAAAGAGTACAGGAGAAACTTGAATTTTGGAGGTTTGCATTGTAGTCTAAAGGCCTTCGTTTGAGTAGATCTAAAACGAATATATGGAATGTAATTTTAGTAGCAGTAGCTCTAGTGACAGAGTTGAAACTATGGGTGATCAGACCATTAAAAGGCGTGAACTTTTTAGATATCTCGGGTATTTTGTTCAAAGTAATGGTGATATAGATGTGGATGTTATTAGTAGAATTCAAGTTGGTTGGTTGAAGTGCAAGAATGCATCCGGCCTTTTTTGTGATACAAAAGTATCCCATAGACTTAAAAGGAAAATTTTATAAGATGCTAGTGAGACATGCAATGCTCTACGACGCAGAATGTTGGTCTATAGATGAGAAGCATAAAACAAAGTTAAATGTTGTTGAGATGAGAATACTTAGGTGGTTGAGTGGCTTGACACTAAGAGACAATATGCGAAATAAATATATCCATGATAGGGTTGGTGTAGCTCCAGTGGCGGAAAAGATTAGAGAGAATAGTCTTAGATGGTTGGTCGCATTAAACGTCGACCATCTGATGATCCAATTATGAGGGTAGATGTTTTAGATTCAACTTATCTTAAGAAAGGCAGAGGTGACCTAAAAAGACTTGGGCATATTGTATAAGAAATGATCTCAATCTATTAGAATCAAATGAATATATAATACTAAATAGGACGCATTGGAAAAATGTATTCTTGTAGCCGACCCCACTTAGTGGGATAAAGGCTTGTTGTATATGTTGTATGATTATAGTATTTTTTTAGTTCCATTTCATTGTAAGTAGTAAACTTTACTAAATAACTATTTTTGATACCAATTATATTTTTATCTTCCCCGCATGCTTGCTACAAGCCATAGCCACTATCTACCTATTCCAACTGTCCAAAACCTAATTTCTTGCACCGCTTCGGTCTTTGAATCTGGGTTATTGCTTGAAAGTATTGTTTATTACTTACATATGGTTATTAATGTATGTGGTAATGATCGGATGCAATTTTTCAACAACCAGATGCCATTAGACAATAGTAAAATTGAGGTTTAATGAACGTACATTAATAATTAAATATTGTTTCTCAGTATCTAAATGTAACCAAAAAGTAATCCAATGATGGGAAAGAATAGGGCTTAAAAATATTTTTTGTTGTCTGAAAATAACTAAGTTATTATTTATAAAAAATACGACTAAAATAATAATGAATGTCGACTCAACTATCTTAGATGAATTCTTCTTATTAAAAAAATATTGGTATCAAAATTATAAACAAAGTAATATTGTTAGGGAATTTGGATCAAAGAAGAAACTAAGTTATGCATGATAGGTTAGTAGTCAATTTTATTTTAAACGTATAAAGTTCACATCTATGGTGAGTGTCAAACTTAGCATTTCTAAAAAAATATGTTTCCAACTATATGATGTAGGAATAAACCAAATATTTTTATATGTTTTAAAAATCTCCTCATATGGGTGCTCTCCATTTCAACCATCTTTTCCTTTTGAATGAAGGTTTTTTAACACATCAATTGTTAGGCACAAAGAGCACACTCTCTAAATTCTTTAACTATTGTTCAACTTGCATTGAAAGCATTAAGACTATTGGTTTTGATACCACTTGATAGAGAGTGAGAACAAAATGAAACTAAAGCTGGGCATGATATGTTAATGTCCATATTTGTTTCTAAACCAAAATTTTAAGCTTATTATGAGAGTCAACTGCTAATATTTTTACATTAAAATATTTTAAACTATTCAATCTAAGGGTAAACCAATATTCTCTCATATATTAACAAATAGATTATCCTGTTTTTAAATAACCGCAATCAGGATAGATTTACTAAGGCGTGGATGCTTTGGTCACTTACAACTCTGACGTTTACTTGGAGTTTATTTTAAACTTAATGTTACTAGCTGGGTTCCAATCAAATTTTATATCATTGCATTGGTGTTTTAGCAACTTACATTATAAATCTAGATTTTGTGGCAGCTTGAGCAGCACTAATTGGGTTGTAATCCTACTTAGGATTTGAGCAAGCCTAATAGGTATGCTTAGATTTGTGGCTATCCAAGCTCTAATGCTTGCGAGTATTCTTTGGATTATTATATCTTTAGTAAAAGAGAGACGACTGATTGGTGTAAACTAGCTGACATGAGAGGTGAAGTTCGCAGAACCCCCGGAACTCGTGTTTTCATGTTTTCCGCAATTTCAGCATGACGTGGGAGCTTTTAGTGCCGGTGAATTCTGCATAGTCACAGGATTTACGAAATTCCACAATTCTACGATTGCCAAAGCTAAGAAACATAATTGCGAGAGTGGAACTGGCAGGATTGCTTTATTTCAACCAATATTAATTCATTTTCTGATTTATTTCCTTTTTTTCATTTTTAATTAGGGTATTTTATGTTAGGAGGCTCTTTATATGCTCGTTTTTTGTTTTTGATGTACTTTTAGCTTTTGTTAGTTGTAGAGATTTTATTCTTATTTTTTGTTCTTTGGAGTGTTGTATCATCTTCCTTGCAAGTACTGTATCTATATCTTACTTAGGAACGGGTGGCGAATCCTCCTCGCCATTTGTATCTCTTCAGTCATCGTCCGTGCCGCTGCTTTCATTCGGGATAGCTGTCAAACGGCATTTATCTCCCTCAAAATGTTGACCGCCCTTATTATCATCCTCTTGTTATTCGACAACCACTTCCCCGCTAAATCCGCTTCCCAAACACCTTGTAGGAGCCGTAGAATGGTATCACCCGCTCATACCAACGTTTCAACATTTTGTTACTAATTTGATATTGTATCGTAGCCTATGAACTTGCAAGGATGGTGACAACCTTCGAACATATGAGTGGGCATTAATTTTGGAAAAAAGTTTTAAAAATTTGTCATTTTTTTAATAAAAATTCTTAAATGTAAAAAATGGCAAATGAAATTATTGAACTTGGAAATTTTTTGCTGTTTACAAAAAGAAAATAATTTGGGTGTTTTATCTGTTTTTTAATAAAATTGTTAGAATCTATTTAATCTGAGCATTAACAACAATATATAATATTAATTGCATCATAAGTATATGAGTTTGATTTACCATAAGCATTGTGATTATTAGGATGGTTTTAACAAGACAATAAATCTGTCACTTATCATCATCATTGTTGTCATCATTAAGAATCTTATCCATATATTTGAAGCTAATTCTGCTCTTTACCTACTAATAAATATTATCACATATTAATTACGTGGCATCTTCATACATCTTATTGATCGTTGGGATTATAAAAAATCTTCATTTAATTGCATGATTTTTGTTGCAAAGAATACATCTCAAGGCAATGTATGACTATATCAATGCTTTTTGATCTACTTTGATTATATTACTATTAAGTTAAGCTTTAGACCACCTCATCATCACCATAGAAAAGATTCAATGTGTCATACCATGTTTGTGGACACAGAGAACACTCAGAAATGAGTTTAAATAACCCAAATATGATCAGAGAGAGAATATAGCTTGAACAAGGCTAGGGACATGCTTGGGCCATCACCCTCTTTCCTCGCATGACCAAGTCTCACGAGGAAAAAGGGTTGACTATGAGGGTAGCTGCTGGTGCCACTGTCACGATGGAGACTTGTAATGTTCTCTCTTGTTACTCTGCAATCTGTTCAGAAGATTTTGATTTATTCAAGCTATTATGCTCATGATATTCCACTATTTTGTGAGCCATTCGTCTTAAAATATTTGTTTAGAGGAAGGAGTTGTTCTATGTTAGTTTTGAGCCATTCGTTCTAAGAGGCAACACACTTATTGGAATTGTTTCCACAAATTCAACTATCGAAAATTTGATCTATTACCACTATATTCTTATGATGTGTCACATGTAATGTGATCTATTATAGATCATTGATCCAGGACATCATTATGGAGGCCTCTTTTAGACTGTGCCGCCTCTAGCTGCTTGGCTCAAATCAAGTTAAAAGTCATTGGAATGGTGAGCTCAACGGCAACTTTATCTTGTCATAAATTATGGGAGATTATGATCTCAATATGTTGTTTATAGCTATAACAAAAATTCTACTTAAGGATCAGAGTATCATTTATGAAGGGTGTAAATAATGCTCCTTTTCAGCTTATTTGGAAGCTTTTTCTTTATATGATCGAAAGAGGCTTGGAGATTCCTCGTCTCTAATGATACTCATCTTTTCCCACTATAAGAGCATCCTTGACACTCCTTACATGGCAAAAATAATTGTGTTGCCCACTGCTGCCATTCTATCCATATGACTAAATGTTATTTATTTTTTACAAAATAGAGACAATAGTTTGACTACATGAGGGTTTTTCATATAAAATTCATTTTCTATTCTAATGTGTGCGCTAAGAAGTGCTGAACTACGATGAAAAATGTTCATCAGTTCCTAATTGTTTATAAAAAAATTTCGCAACATACAACATTTTGGTGTTTGTGGGAATCCCCTATATTTTTTTATGAGCAATTGTTAGCATCATTCATATATGTTACAAGGACTTCAACATATCTTGTTCGAATATCCTTGATTAATCAGCTCTCTTCATTTTCTGTCCTTAGAAGTGAAACACCCAAATTATTATTATTTGAGATCAGCATTTTGTTCGACCTTCGATGAATGATGACAATCTCTTGAGAATATCTGCCACATTGAGGAGTAAATCAAAATAAATTGGCAAACTCGGCTCCACCTAGAAAGGACATTCACATTGGTATATTGGTAATGGTTTTGTCTAGTTAGTGTCCTTCCATTACCATTAGTAGTATTGTGTGTAGTTCTGTAGAATGCATCCCCTTAAACCCATGGGTGAATTCATGTGTCATGCCAAAAAGATTAGTTCGACAAGGCCAAAGCCCTCAGACTAGGTTTTTATTATTGGAAACCATCAATAACACATCTTGAGAGCCCATAAATGAGTCTTGAGAAGTCATCTAACAATGGATTAATTCCTGGTTAGTGAGAATCCTTGAGAGGGCATATAATTCTATGACAATGTTTGCATCTTTTAATATACTCCATAATGCATAAGATCCGATCGTTAGAACCATGTATACTTAAAATGATAAAAGATATTCATCATCTGTAGAAGTTCAATAGAATACTCAAGGCTGTTGAAGCATCTCACTAAATAGGATATATATTTCATTTGAGAAGAGTCCTGACTTGTTTTGTAAGAGTTATTTTGGATTGGAAAATGACTCCACTCATAATCCTAAGGTAATGACTATGTCGGTTGTTTAACTTGTGGCTATGATTAATGAAGTTTTGATTAAAATTATGACGGATTGTTGGCTTAGTGGAAAATCAAGGATTATGTCGACAATACAAATATATTTTTGATCTCATTTACACGTCTAAAAATAGGGGGTAATTTTTGAGATTGTAAAAGAATTCATAATTTTTTCACAAACCACGGTGTCTCAACCTCTAGAAAATATTCAACATGTAGTATTGAGTCTGTTGGTATGCAACCCAATTAAATGGTGGTTCAAACAATATACAAATGATTGGGAAAAGTCGAATTGGATCAGTCAATGCTAGATCGGCTCAACTTGGATGGTTCATCTCTATCATGTTAATAGAGAGAGATTAGGACACTGGTGCAACCCTAACGATGCGAGCTACCTATTGGTGGCCTCCAAGTGCACTAACATGGCAATGTTATTACACTAATACAGCGTCAATTCGCAACCGTTTATCTCAAAAAAAAATTATTTTGGTGGGAGGAGTTGATCATCATAAAAAGGCTGAGATTTTGTCATCAATTTTGACTGAGGAGTTCATTCAAGAGGTTTTGATCTGATCAAAATGTTTTCTGTCAACCTAATTATTAAAAACTTGATCATCACCAGTAATGCACTCATGAGATAATTAACTACAACTTAGTATACTTAAATCATTAATTTCAAATATCAATGGAGATTTCCATTGCTTGCTGCAGCTGCCAGAACACTTTTAACTGCCAGGTTAGCTCGTGCTAAACTTATGACATCAACCCTTAATACTAAGTTTTTACAGAGGAATAAAACTTCAATGATTGGACAGTCCCCCATGATTCTTCTACATAAAAAAAATCCATGTCACATCAAAAATACCACCATCACTATTGAAGTGAAATGCACCTTTTCATGCAGACAGGCTTATGAGGTATTAAAAGCGCAAATATCAAACTTTGGGTGTTACATATTGTAAATACATAAAATTATGGTATGCATGTAAATTTTCCTTTAAACTAATGTCAATAAAATATCAAATCCCTGAACTTATCTCAATGCTTTTCTGCAGTTAGCTGCCCTGGACTTCATTGTATGTTCTGCCGCTGATGCATTTGCCATGACAGACTCTGGAAGCCAATTATCCTCCCTTGTTGCTGGCTATCGCATATATTATGGGGGTGGCAAGCACCCCACCATACGACCAAATAAGCGCAGATTAGTTACCATTTTCGCGAAGAATTCAACTATAGAATGGAAGCAATTTGAGGTAAGAGTTAGGAAGACGGTGAAGCAGAGTAAGAAGGTTTACGAAAGGCCTGTAGCTAGAAGCATATACAGGCATCCAAGATGTTTGCAGTGTATGTGTTCAGTGGATGCATAGCATCTGTATTTTGTTTCTTTTCTTAAATCAATTGCTTGATATTTGGGGGATCTACTTATACACCACACAATTCTTACGTATTTTCGTCTCTAATGCCTATACTTAAATATTCCTATTAACACTCAAAGTTTTAACATCACATTGAAAATATTATTTTTACTCATTTTTTTTTAAGTGGGTATATGTTTCATGCATAGTTTTTGATGCGAATATGTCTCTAGAATGGTATATATGAAAATACCAAATTTTAGGTGTTAGATATGTGAGTACATAAGAATTGTGTGGTATTTATGTAAATTTTTCATTTTTTTTAATTCTTTGAAAATGTGTGTAATTTCTTTGGTTTTTTTATTGGCCTGGGAACCATGAGTTGATTCAGATATTTCTCCCTCGATTTAAGTCCCATGTTTCTGATTTGCATTCTTTGGTAGTCATAAAGTTGTGTTTATTGGGTGAGTTTGACAAGACAATATGAAAATTTCTGTATGTTTGGAGGAAATTGTAGTTCTCCACATTAGATAATGGGGTTTACTGATTATATTGTTGTATTTGTATGATTCCTATTTATTTTTTGGGGAAATTAACATGCATATCACCAAGTTCTTATGTATTTGTGTATCTAACACTCAAAGTTTGATATTCATAAACTTATGCAAAGGACTGAATATGCAGCTTATTGAATAATTTGCTGATAAACTGATTAAAATAATCTGTTGATAAACTAGGTGCGATAGCTACTACAAATTTCTACAAATTTTTATTTAATTTTTATTTTTTTGGAAAAGCTAGACCACAACCAGAAAGCTGCCACCGCACCTAAATAGGTGCGGTGTGAAAAAGTTGTTTTCAGCGTTTTGAAAATGTATAAGCTACCAAAACGCAGTTTACCCAAACAAGTCAGATGTGTTTTCAAAACGCCACCTCACCAAATAAGCTGCCCCAAATAGACCCTAAATTGGATTTGCATGTAATTTGCAGGGATACTTTTTTTTAAAAAGGGATTTATTGTTGGGTTTTGAATATCAAGTGAATGTTGGAAGCTTTTTTTTAAAGAATAACAAGAGATTCTCATCAAAATAGAGGAATTGCACGAGTGAAAATAAAGATTTATATTTGCCATTCAGAAAAAAAGGGTGTATTTACATACATACCACCCAATTCTTTCATATAACATCAGAAGTAGCATCATTTTAACTGCTCAAAAGTGAAATACACCTTTTCATACATAGATAAGATAGTATGTAAGTAAAAATCGAAGTTTGGGTGTTTGATACTTGAGTACTCAAGTCTTGATTGTTTGTAAATCTTCCTTGACTTAATAAACCCTGAACAAAGCTGCAAACTTCTTCTCTTCAATCCAACTCATTCCTATCTTGTTTTTATAAAGCACTTCTCTCATAAGCTTCCACATCAGCAAAACAAGCCCATTCACTCTCTACAACATATATAATTGACAAACTTAGCTTCAAATGAGTCATCTTGTGAGAACAAAAACTCAACATTTTACATTATTGTGAATCTTGAAGATCCAAGAAATGTGTCCTGTCTGGAGTCATCAAACTTCCTTCAAATATGCAAAATATATATTTTTCACTAAAGATTTGTCTATTGCAATCATGAGCCCATCATGAGCTTAATTTGTTATCATCCAATTAAGCATGATTTAAGTGGTTAAAGACTAAAAAAGCTAGTAAAAACAAGAAAGAGAATATAAAAAAAAATGGAATATCCCAATTTATCATAAGCTTCCTTCACAAGTATTTATACAAAGTTTTGATATAATAGCATGGTGAAACATGCAAAAATATACATATAGGGTAAAGGTTAGAACAAGTTATTTCATGACATATCATAGAATTCTTTCATAAGTAAATAGAAACAAGCTCTAGTGCTTCTTATTGGATGAAATCATAAAACATGGAACTCAAAGCACATTAAAAATAACAAACCAAATCCAAGTCAACTTGATTCTATGGTCAACATATCTAAAGATGTAAGAATCAAATCTGACTTATCAATCATGAGCTCAACTAAGTCAAGGCCCAAGTAAAAAGTAAAGAGTCTATGGAAGAAAATATCGAAAGAATCTTTATAATAGTGAATAATAAAATATAAGTAGATTAGGGAGGAAGAGGGAGATGGAGGAACAAAGTTGCTCTATAGGTTGGGTGGCATTTGAGCTTCTTAAAAGGGTTACCAATAGGTACATACTTGAACAAATTACTAACTCACTATTATGGACATTTCTAGTCAAGGATTCAAAGAAATTCAATCAATCATTTGCTCTGGGGGGAAAAAATCTAGGTCTCGATGAAGAGGTATGGATTTGAAACCACAGAGTATGAAACCTCCATTTTCAATTTTCAATTGAGGAACTACCTTAGTGCAATCATCGTACATCCTGCTTCGGCTTAGCACCTTTTTTTTCGAGGCCATGATAATGCCAACTAAGCAATGTGTTGTAGTTGTTGGTTTGAGCTCTTGTAAATCTCAGTGCCATATAGAGCCTGCCTTGATGAGATGACAGTGTGATCGATGACACTCTTGTCTTGTTGTTCAACTTAAACAGGAGCATCTGCCCAATCCATCACGATTTGTCCATACCAATTGAACATGATTGTTTGATTTTGATAAGGCCAAATAAACTCATGGCTATGAAATGTTGTAAAATACTTATAATCCAACCATCTCCCTATCCATGTGATAAATCAACATCGCCAAGACTTCAGAAGCCAGACTAACACATGGATTACTTCGATCGCTCGCAACAAACCTGTATACTTCATCTCTTACCTCAATCCAACTTATCCCCACCTCTTTCTTACCACCCACTCCTCTCATAAGCTTCCTCATCTCCGCGAACGAAGCCCATTCATTCATAGCAGCATAAATATTCGACACAATAACGTAAGTCTTCGCACCCTTCGGCTTCAAATTCAGTATCTTCCGAGCAACAATGCTTCCCAAATTCACATTGCTATGCATCTTACAAGCTCCGAGAAGTGCCCCCCATAGCGATTCATCTGGCTCAAATGGCATCTTTGCAATCAACTCAGAAGCCTCTGTTAGCCTCCCACTTCTACCAAGTAGATCAATCACACAACCATACACCTCCTTATCAGGATGAACACCATACATTCTTTCCATCAAATTGAAAAAGTTCAAACCTTCCTCCACCAAACCAGCATGGCTACAAGCACTTATTACTCCCATAAACAATATTGAATCAGGTTGGATCCCACAGATCATCATTTCATTGAATAATTCAATAGCCTCTTTCCCATATCCATGCACTCCATACCCAATGATCATTGATGTCCACGACACCAAATCTCTATAACAAATGTTATGGAAAACTTTCTGCGAGTCAGCTATACTGCCACATTTTGCATACATGTCAATAAGAGCATTTGCTATCTGTTGGTTTTGTCCAAAGCCTCTTTGTAGAACAGAACTGTGAACTTGTTGACCAAAGCTTAAAACTGAGAGTTTTGCACAAGAGGAAATGATGCTGGTGAAAGTGAACGGATTCGGCTGAATGGATTGTGAAAACATGTTTAGGAGGAGACGAAAAGTATCAATGGAGTCTGCGCAACTAAGACCGGCTATCATCGTGTTCCAAGTGATCAAATCCTTCTGAGACATCTCAAGAAAGTATTGTTTGGCGTCTGAAAAGCTCATGCATCTTAAGTACATGTCAGTGATTGCATTTGAAATGTGAAGGTTAATGTTGTGCCCCATTTTAAAAGTGGCAGCATGGATTTGCTTGCCGAGCATTAAGCTCCCAACTGCAGCGCTGGCTCGAGCCGTTATGGATAAAGTGAATGGAGTTAATTCAGCTCCCTCCTGCTTCAAAGAAAAAAAAAAAAAAAAAAGAGATTTTTATGGGCATATATACTTCTAGAGTGGTTGCCGATTTCAAGTCGAGTTCCAAAATTTTGGCTCGTAGCTTAGCTCGTTTATTTTGATCCAAGCCAAAATTTGAATTCGAATGATAAAAGATCTTCGAGCTAAATTCATTGAATTCACAATCCTAACATCAGTAGGGTTGTTAACTATCTGATTTTGTGCCAAGCTGGGGTCGACTCAAGAAAACTTCGATCCACAATTTCAGCTCATAGCTCGGCTCATTTATTTCAACCCGAGCCAAAATTTGAATCAATTTTCGAGTGATCAACTATCTTAGAGCTAAATTCAAAGCCCTATATATTCAGAAGTAGGAGAGTGAAGGTACCTGAAACATCCGATGGCACATCTGAACCGCGGCGGCACCATTTCCCCAGCGAACATAGGCGGCAATTATTGTAGTCCACGAAACGGGACTCCTTTGAGAGATTCCATCGAACACCTGGCGTGCGTCAGCAATGCCACCGGGGCAAGCAGAATACGCATCTACCATCGCATTATCGACATGCATCTGGCCCTCAATACCTCGTCGGATAACAAGAGCATGCACTGCGGCTGTAACTCCGGCGAGTTCCATGGCCTTGCAGGCCGTGAGAATGCTGGAAAGGGTGAAGGGATTGGGGTTTACGCCGGCGGAAGCCATGGATCGGAAGCTGGCCCAAGCGTATTTGGGCCGGGCGGTGGGAGCCACAGATCATAGCCGTCCACGAGACGACATCGCGGTCAGGCATTTCGTCGAAAACCTGGCGGGCGTCGGAGAGCCGGCCGCTGTTGCAGTAGGTCTTGATGAGATTGGTGGATGCCGCTAAAGGTGATAGAGGCGAAAGCTGGTGGAGTTGATGGAAAGGTAATTTTGTCATTACGGATAGCCGTAGGGTGCAGCAAGCTGTCTTAATTGTTCTAAAATTGATTTAAATTTTGATTTGATAGCCGTAGGGTGCAGCAAGCTGTTAATTTATCTTAATTGTTCTAAAATTGATTTAAATTTTGATTTCCGTCTTGATTGAATCTAAATAGCCTTGTGTATAGAAACTAGAAAGCGAAGAAAATTGGTCTTCAATGATATTTGCGTAGATAAGACGTACGCAACGCTGCGTACATCAGGGGTTATTCGGGGGGTACAGTGGGGTTATATCCAGGTTATACCCCCTGTAACCTCTGTATAACCCTTGTAAAACTTATTTGTTCCCATGAAATTACAGAAACGCGAAACTCATTTGTAGGTTACAGGTAGGTTACAGGGAAGTTACATAGAGGTTATAGAGCGGTATAACACCGATATAACCTCCATGTACCTCCTAAATAACCCCTGGACGTAAGCAGCGCTGCGTACGACTTATGTACGCAAATATTTTCCCAATGACAGGGTGTCATGTGGCAACTCATACCCGAATAATGTACGTCAGTGAGCAAAAATTGCCAGGTGGCCATGACTTTTGGACCTACATTCTGCATTCGCTCATCAATCGCTGATTTTCCCGCTTCTCCCCCGCTGCGGATTCCTTTGTATTCAAACTGCTATCTTGTTTTATCGACCATAATTTTAAAATGGAGCTTTTTCGGATGCTGCTTTAAACTAAACGAGCCATTTGTTTGCATAGTAAATTATTTAAATTCAATTTATTATATTTTGATGAATCATTCTCTTAATACATCAAAATAAAATTTATCTCACTAATTATATATTTTAGCTAAAATATTTGATTTAAAAAAAAATTCTGTAATTGGCTTGAGACCATTTGAACTTTGGTTTTGATGAACATTTAGTCAAAATATGAGTCTCAATGAGATGAATATATTGAGTTTAATTATGTTGTCGTTATGACATTTAATAACTTAGGAATATTAGGGGATCAATACAAAACATTTCATATATTAAGATTTCTTCCAAGAATATGTACATAAACTAAACTTCCATATATTTCATAGGAGGCTGAGATGAGACCATAAGAATAATCTCATATGCTTCTTAATTAAGGTCTTATATCATTTTTCTTTGCATTTGAAATCTAGATATTTCTATAAAATCATGGTATTACCGTGTGCTTCTATGCTTTTCATTAGTCTTCATTTTATCACAAGTAATTATTACTTCACTTAAGGTCAATACATGGACATGTGGAATAATCATAATCATTATATAAGATATTTTATATACAACTTTAATATACATTGAGTTCTATAATTCTTCACCTATCTTAAACATCCTCATTTTTTTCTTGCATACAAAAGTTGTTCTAATTAATTACTAAATAAAGTTTGGTATTCTTACAATCATTTAAATTTAGAAGTTTGAGCATCCACATATAAATAAATGTAAATAATATAGTAAATATTCTAGATGAAAAACCATATGTAGGGGCTAACGTAGATGAGAAGCATAGAAGCATACGGATGCAAACAAATAAGAGAAATCATAGAAAAAGGAACATACAACGAATGCAGAGAATAAGGAACATACAACGAATGCATATCCATATCTTTCTCTTTTTTTAAGGAGTTGCTGGCTTATTTTTCGTCATATAGATGATCTGGAGAAGAGAGGAATCAGAGAATAAGGAGCATACAACGAATGCAGACAAATAAGAGAAAGAAAGTGATGAACTTTTATAGAGTAAACTTCACTTGATAGCCTAAAACTGTATGTCCGAAACGAGATCGGATTGAAAATTCTTTAGAACATATCTGTGAAGAAAACTTACAAAAACAACGCACAACCAGAGAGTCAAGTGTGTGTGCTTATTTTGGGGTCAAGAGCAACTCCCAAAGGGATGTATCATTTTTATTAATTTTATCTTTATGGATGTCCAATAATACTCTCGATTAAATAAGTCATGCTTACATTTAAGTGATGACAATGTTTATTTTGGGGTCAAGAGCAACTCTCAAAGGGATGTATCTTTTTGATTAATTTTATCTTGGTGGATGTCCAATAATACTCTCAATTAAATAAGTCATGCTTACATTTAAGTGATGACAAGTAGGGGTGGTACAAAGGGAGGTTAACTCGTAGGAACATTCTGCTATTGTTTAAGCTCTCGCTAAGCCACAGAGCAGAAAATTTATCTCTCACATCCAAAATGGGTAACAATTTATTGACAAACGGGGCACATGAAACAACCAGGTCACTAAGACACAGGGCATAAATTAAACATATTTAAGATAAATAAAACCTGCAACAACAATTTGAGTCAATCTTCATATGAAATGCAATGACATCAAGTTTCTTTCTATTGATCTCATCATGAGAACAAAGCTAACACAAAATACTTCATTGTTGGTTCATTTTCGGCTTCCCATGTGAAGAACACAATCATCTTTTGTTTGATTTTGAGGTCATTGACAAAATTTCCTGCCATTGTTTTCACATGTAAGAGCAATGTATTTAATGCATGCAAATTGCAATAACAATACACTTCACCACTTCGAAATGCAATTGTAGTTGTTGATGACTGGCTTGATCTCATATTTGTTTAATACTTGAAAGCAAATAAATCCTACAAGAGGTGTGTAACATTTATAAGTTTAAGCATTTGCTACTTCCCTGGTTAAGCTCAATTAAATATTAGTTTCAAATGTAAGAATACGTGCGTCTTGAGAGTGTGAAACTCATAAAAAAATAAACATGAATCATTAACTTTCAACCAAGAAAAGCAACATTAAGGGTCTATTTGGGGAGGCAGTGCGGTGACGGCGCGACACCATACCACAATTTTTTCTGTTTGGGTAAACAACTTCGTAGCAGCTTTTTCAAAAATATTTTATTGAATTTTTCATTTTCTCACCACTCATGGCTAGGTGGGGTGGTATCTTTCTAGCTACAGTTTGACTTAAAAAAAAAAATTGTAAGAGCCATCACAATTTTTTAAGCATCGGATTATTATTCAACAGCTTCACAACTTCTTTTTAATAAGCTACAACTGCCCCAAATAAACCCTAAGTCACCACTATCTTATTTTGACATAAGCTTTTTTTAGATTAATGAAGAGTGAATGAAACATAATAAAATCCCATTTTTTTTATTTTAATAATAATATACAACTATTATGAGTTTATTTTTTTATAATTTTTTTCCTAATTTTCTTCCACCCAAATTTTTACCATCCAAAGTTGAAACATAGCATTTAGATAATGTACCATTAAAAAGTTTCTCTTAAAACATCTATCATTGTAGAATTTAAAAAGAAGTCGCACCATATACAATGAGAAACGAAGAGAAAGATTAGAACATTGGACGGTGGGTGATCGATCAAGAGCTCGAACAAGAAAAAAAAAATGGCCCAAAAAAACATTCTGCAAGAAAAAATCCCTACATAACTTATAACGAAGAAAAAAATAAAACATGGGTAAATTATCATCAACGGATTTGCACTTAGGTGCAAGATCTACCCTTTCACAGTAGGAAAATTGAGAATCAAGGTATTGCAAAAGGCAAAAGAATAAAAAATCAAGTTGAAGCAAGTGTGAGGGAGAGGACCGACCCTAAGCTCGAATGCACAAACAACGGAGTATGCATAGGAAGGAGGAAGGAGGAAAGAAATGAAGGAAATGAGTTGGGAGAGCGAGTTGATCTAGACAATCAACATGCTATGAGATGATGAGTGACGAAGCCCTGCCATTGGTAGACAAGAAAAATTTTGTGTACGTAAGACGTACGCAGCGCTGCGTACATCAGAGGTTATTCAGAGAGTATTAGGGGGTTATATAGAGTTAGACCCCCTGTGATCTCCCTGTAACCTACCTGTATCTTCTAGTAAGTTCTGCACTTCTGTTTTCATATATTTGTAGGTTGCAGACATGTTATAGAGAGGTTACATTGGGTATAACACAGATATAACCCTTCAATACCCTCTGAATAACTTCCTTAACGTATGCAGCGCTGCATACTCAAATTTTTCTCCTAGTAGACGGAGGCGGCATGAGAGGAAACTGTTGAAATGAAGAAGGTAAAGTTTAGGGCGGTTGGCTCCTTATATCTATACTATTGGGTGGTTGTTCCATAAAAACCCCTAATAAATATATGATATATGATATATTAGTCCATTTTTTATTGTAACGAACAAAATTCCTAATCTTTTTACCCTTCAATGTCCAATTGACATTAGTATAGATATTTTTTGTTTCTTTTTTATAATTTACAATCATTCTACTTATTTTCTCTACCCAAAGTTCTTTATCTACTTCCACAACATTTAGAACAAAATAACACTACCCTTCTCTTCGCTCCACCCTCCCAACTCTGCTTCCATTTTCCAATACTCCATTCCCCGCCTTCTCGAATGCTCCTCTCCATTTCTCACTCTCCTTCACATCACTTTCGCTCACCCACCCCATTCTCTCCGCCCTACTTTCTTCCCGCTTCATCTCTCTGCATCAAAAACCCTAAACCCTGCATACCCTATTGCTGCACTTCTCACCATGAAGCTGCTGGAAAATCCGCCATCCAACGCATCTCCGAGAAGCTCCGCAGCCTCGGCTACCTACCCGACGACTCAGCGGCTGCCGC
>NW_018164771.1:145222-161239 GCF_001263595.1 Phalaenopsis equestris | reverse complement strand
GTACAGCCCCTGTCTCTGCCGGTGAAATCTTCATCCCCACCCCTTGCGAAATTCCCAAGCACCGTGTTGGCTACACCATTGATCCTAGCTGGAGCACGCCGGAGCATCCTGTGCCGCAGCCTGGCTCCGGCGACACCATCGTCAGGTTTCGTGAGCTCTGGAAGAGGGAGCAGGAGAGTTTGGCCACGGTTGGTAAGGAGCCGAAGGTTCCAACAGCGGCGGAGCTGACCGTGCCTGGAAAGGAACTCAAGAGACTAAGGACATTGGGGATCGCGCTTACAAAACGGCTCAAGGTGGGGAAGGCTGGGATAACCGAAGGAATTGTGAATGGTATCCACGAAAGGTGGCGGCGAGCAGAGGTTGTCAAGATTAGGTGCGAGGATCTCTGCCGGATGAACATGAAGAGAACTCATGAGATTTTAGAGGTATTTTAAATCTTTGGTTGCTTATTTGTTGGATGCTCTTTTGCTGGTTTAGGGTCTGTTGGGGGCAGCTACAGCTTATCCAAATAAGTGGCTTATCATGATAATCTGCTGATCATCAGTTTATCCTAATAATCCGCTGATCAACAATTTATCCTGATAAACTGACTAGCTGTTTGATTTGTGCGTTTCAAAAACAACTGATTCCGGAACACTAGAACTTTAACAGCTACATATTGGACAGTTTAGAACAAAAAATATCATTTCATAATTGTACAAAATTATGATAATTTCAATAATTTTATTTAATTATATAAAAAAAAGTCAAATTTGTTCTTAATAGTGACGAATGGAGGATATCACACTTAGCTCAACTTGAGAAGAGTCCCAATGTTCAATAGTTCTCCCAACCACAAGTAGATAACCTTTTTCATCTCGAATAACCAAGCTAATGCCACCTGAGTAGGATGGGAGAAGGGTCCCTTGCACATTAATTTTCAACCGACCTAGAGGGGGGGAGGGGGGTGCCACCAAAAGATGTATGAAACAGTCGAGGGGTGCCATCTTACCCAACTATCTTCTATCTCACACACTTTATATCATCAAGGCGCACTTTATACTCACATTCTTAATTGCTTTCTACAAACATTTCTAATTATGCGGAAGAGATTACTTCTTGTATGCTCATTCACTCACTTCCTACCAAAGCAATCAATAAGTTAGGCCATTCACTTGTTCTAAGTAGATCAACACTTCTTCATCCACAGTTATTAAACATATAGTTAACATCCACAATAATCAAAGTCTGTCAAGCACTTGAATTGTTTCATTCCACATAAGATGTGTATTTATAAGATGTTCAATTCAAAACCTGGTGCATATTGAACTACAAATTAGTTTCAAAACAGAGGGATAGTTTGGTATTGGCATTAAGACAGGAATTATGTTGCATATATCTTAAATCATACCAAAAATGATTTTTTTTTTCCAGCCAAAACCTTTAGTTCTCTTAGATTACAAAGTTAGTTTTTTTGACTTTTAAGTAGGATTTATCAAATCATATTAGAGTTACAGTTTGAGAGAAACAAGCTAGAGGCTGTGTCGTATGAGAGAAACAAGTGGGATATAGTTGTTTACTTATTCAAAAAAGAGTGGGCTTTGTGATTTTTTTGGAAACAACAAAGTTCAATTGATGATCTATGGTAAACAATAGAGGACAACAAATCAATAATTTTGAATAAGAAATAACCAGACAGAGATTCACAAAAGAAATGTAAATGGTTATGGCATCAACGAAGGATGCGAAGAACTGAGTTGAAAGAGCGCCACTGATTTGACTGACAATTCCTTCGACCGCTCGCCAGAGAGAATATTCAATATAGTCGGCACTCACGCTGCTAGGTATCCCTTCGGCAGCATTAACCTGAAAAAAAGTTCCTGGCATCTCTGCCAGAAGATCCCCACGAATCTTTGACCTAGCAAACTTGAAGAGAAGGTGTTTTCGCCTCGCTCTCAGCCCTTGACAGCAAAGGAATCGCACGAAGAATCGCAGGGTAAGAATTGATCGATCCAGGCGAGGCGAATAGCAGGAGAACGAGGGTAGTATTGGGATTGGGAGACAGAAACGTGGGACGCGGGGTCGTATCCACGTTCAACGCCTAATACATTTTTAAAACATTGTTTCCTGAAATTCATGCAAAATGCTTGAAATAAACACATCCACGACGTTTTGAAAACGCACAAGCGGCAAATAAGCTGCCCCAAACACACCCTTAATTGAATTGTATTTTGAAATTTGCTAGTTGTTTATATAATCATGGGAATTCATTGTTTATATCTAATTAAGTTGGTTTATATCTTTGTTAATGCAATGAAGCCGTTTTATGCGGCAGAAAGATGTAAAATTTCACACTTCTAGTTGGTTATCTTCTCATTTGTTCAGCAACTGGATCTTTTTGTATGCATTTATTAACTGACAGTATAACACGGCCTTCTAGATTAATTTAGGCCGTGGTCCTTAGAGAAATGTGATTACTGCATGCCTCTGTTTTCGGTAGATCTTGAATCATGAATTTTGTTGAAATTGAGTGGATTCCCTTTTAAGCAGCTGTTTATGCTATCGTTGTAGAGAAAAACTGGCGGTCTCGTTGTTTGGAGGTCTGGAAATATTGTAGTTTTGTATAGAGGGACAAATTATAACTATCCTTACTTCCATTATGGAGAAGGCGAGAGCCAAAAACTTGCTGAAGATTGTTTCAAACCTACTGTGAATGGTGTAGCTGATCAAGAGCATGGTTCAAGCTCATCTTCAATAATTTCAGTAAACGATTCTATTGAATCAAGTAGCAGTAGAGTTCGCTCACCATTTATTTCTGGAGTCGGTTCTCCTAATAAGTTTCGAGTACAATTACCTGGAGAAACTCAGCTGGCAGATGAAGCTGACAGGTTATTGGATGGATTGGGTCCAAGATTTACTGATTGGTGGGGCTATGACCCTCAACCAGTTGATGGTGATTTGTTACCAGCGATTGTTCCAGGATTTCGTAAGCCATTTCGTCTTCTTCCTTTTGGGTTAAAGCCTCAGCTGAAGGATCAGGAATCAACAATTCTAAGGAGGCTTAGTCGACACATACCATGTCACTTCGCACTAGGTGACAATGCCTTGTCTTCTGATGATCATTTGTACCTTTTTGCTTTGTTGGTAGCCTGAAGAGCACTTCTTTGTATTTTTGTTTCAGGGAGGAATAGAAACCTTCAAGGTTTGGCGGTTTCCATTATTAAGCTATGGGAAAAATGCGAGGTTGCAAAAATTGCTATAAAACTGGGTGCACAGAATGTTGATAGCGGGATTATGGCAGAGGAGTTGAAGGTATGTTGGTAGATTTGATAAGAGTATAACTTTGTTTCTGTGTTGTCATTGCATATGTATTTCTAAGCCCTTTATGCTTTTTTTTGTACTTGATAATTGAGCTAAAAGTGTCTTCTTAATGTCCAATCAATAAGAGAAAAAATAATTTTCTTTTGGCAAGTTAGGCAGGCACTTTGCTTAACTTGAGAGCTTAAATATTACAATTAATTATTTTCTATCTATGTTATTTTCTAAGTTACTCCTTTGGGATATGTTTATTAAAGGATTTTAAAACTGATTTTTCTGGTCTTAAGCTCTTGAAGAACTGCTTAATCTAGGTAGATATTAGTAAGAGAAAAATATTCTCATATAATCATCCTTGGCCTAGTTTTTTTAATTCCTTCATATATTTTATATATTTCTTTATGCTTCTAGTTCCTTCTTAAAAGATGTAAACATTTTAGATATCTTGGGTCTATTGTTTAAACTGATGGTAATATAAATGAGGATGTTATCAGTAGAATTCAAGTTGGTTGAAGTGGAGGAATGCATTGGGACTATTGTGTGATAGAAAAGTACCGATTATACTTGAAGGAAAATTTTATGAGATGGTGGTGAGACCCACAACACTTTATGACACAGAAAGTTGGCCTTTAAAAGAGAAGCATAAAACTAAGCCGAGTATTGCTGAGATGAAACTGCTCAGGTGAATGAGTGGCTTGACACTTAGAAACAAAATGAGAAGATGGTTGGTGTATCTTCAGGGGCTTACAAGCTTAGATAGAGTCGTCTTAGATTGTTTGGTCACATTAAACATTAGGTCTTTTGATGATCCAGATAGGAGAGTAGATGTTTTAGATTCAAATTATGTTAAGAAAGGCAGAGGTAGGCCTAAAAGGACTTGGACATATTGTGTAAAAAATTATCTTAATTTATTATAATTAAATGAAAATGTAAAACTCAATAGAACACAATGTAGAAAAAAGATTCATGCAGCCGACCCCACTTAGTGGGATAAAGGCTTGTTGTTGTTGCTATATGCTTCTAGGTCCTTGTATGCCACCTCCCTTCAAAATGGAAAAAAAATCATACTCTACTAATTTGTCATTCAATTTTGTATTTTTGGATAACAAGAAAAGCATAGTTTTCTCATGATGAAGTTTTGCCTTTGCTTAACTGATCTAAGGTGCATTTGTTTCGGCTGTGGCCGTAGAAAACTCAGTTCAGAAGCTGTTTTTGAAAATTCATTGTTCAGATGTTGTTGTTTCAGAAAGAGTTGTTCTGTTTAAAAAATGAAGTTATGAAAGTGTTGTCTGTTGACTAATGATTGTAATATCTTTCAACATTTAACACAGTTCTGTTTGAAAAATACAGTTCTGAAAGTGTTGCCTGTGGAATAAACCCAATGACAATTTATCAAGTTATTTTCACTCCCAACACCCTAAGGAAATTTAAGGTGAACATTACCCAAATCTTCTATCCTCAAAATAATTACACAAACATAAGTTCAACATGATATATTCAATATAAGTTGCATCCCAACCAAATATACGAGCTTGTTAACAGAAGAACCTAAAGTAGTCCACCGTGTCCTCCAAAATACATCAACATCACCAAAACAAATACAATGTTAGCAATAATAACAAAAGTGCTACGATTACAAAATCAAACAAGAGCAATGTCCTCAGAAGAGATTTCAAGTCTTTGAGATCAATCTTCACTGTATTATTATATGCATTTTTCTTTCATCACCTTGCTCCATTATTGTATCGCTTCGTTCATTTGCCCATTGGAAAACTTTGCATTCTGTGCTCTTTAAATTTTTGACTTCCGTAAAATTTTCGTCTAACATTGTCTCTTTTCCTAGTCATGAAAACAACGCATAAGAGGTGGCAATCACCAAATGTTGGTCGATATTTGGTTCTCTTTGAGCTTGTTGAGTTGTTTGGAGTCATTTTCGATAGTATGATCACGTATATTAATGATTAACACATAAATAATGAAAGATAAGAAATGAATAGGTAGAAAGAAAATTCAACAAAATATATGATATGGAAAATTCTTATGTATTTACATATCTCACAACTGAACTTTTGATGTCATCTGCTAGCTTCAAACTATGTTCACTTTTTATAAAAAAAACCACAGAGTTGCATACATACGACACAAATCTTATGTATTTACCTATCGAACACCCAAGTGTTGATAATTATAGTTACATCCTCCCGAACCATAAAGTCCAACCAGGATAAACCACAAAATGGGGACCAAAATACTCTTCATCTACTCCTTAGACATCTTTTTAATTTTTAAAATATTATTTAAGAGTTTAGTAAGCCAAGAAACTCCCAAATCTTCTAAATATTTTTACACTTCAGCTGGGATATTAGGTCCTATAGATTTTCTCCCATCGAATTTCTTTAAAGCTCAATCAACGTTTTTCTTACTAATATGACGGTGAAAATAGAAATTTTATTATTAACAATATTAAGATTACTAAGATCGATCATATATTTAGAAATTTTATTGAAAAGTTTATCAAAATATCTCACACACCTATGTTGAATATCTTTCTCTAAGAAAAATATATATATTTTTATTTTTAATTTATTTTATTTGAATTAAATAATTATTTTTATTTTTTCTTTGTTTGACCAGTTTATGTATTTATTTTTTACCATATTTAGTATCTAATCTATTATAAATATCACTAAAAGTAGAATTATTAGCGTCATCAATTGTTCTTTTCGACTTCCTACGAGCCACCTTATATTTTTCTTAATTCTCTAAGCTTTTACATTTAAATTAATTTTTATAACAATTTTTTTTATATTTTATCTTTTCTTGCATATTATTATTCCATCTCTAATTATTTTTATTTATAAAAACTTTTTCATTTGATTATCTAAGTACATTTTTTGCCACTTGTTTTGTAGTACTTATTACTTTATCCCACATAGAATTAACTTCTTCATAAACATTCCAAATCTAAGAAACTTGAAGTTTATTCATAAAATAATTTTATGTTTATTTTAGGTGTTCCCATTTAATTCTATGATAATGTTTTATTGTATTTTTTTTTTCCAGCTCATATTAAAATCCAAAATTAATTATCAATGTTGAGTACTTAAATTTTCACTTAAAATAATATTACAATATTTATATTCATGACAATCTCTTTTTTCTCATTAGAAAATAATCAATTTATGTTTTCTTAGATCCATTATAATAAGTAATAATGTGCTCATATCTTTTCTTAAATAAAATATTAGCAATAACAAAGTTGTAAGCTAAAACAAAATCTAATATGGTTATACATTCTTTATTAATCACTCTAAAATTATAATAATTAGGAATATTTCTAAAATCTTCCATCACTGTACCAACACATTTATTTAAATCTTCTCCAATGAAAATTTTTATTTAAGGGGTATCATTTGTATTAATTTTTTTATGTTATTCCATTTTTTTTTAACATATATCTAAACCTATTTGAGGTGCATAATCACTTATAACATGATAAATCTTAGTATCAACAATAATCTTTAGGGTTATAATTTTATCTCTTATTCTATTTACTTTTACAATATTTTCTTTTAACTTGTATCCATAATTACATCTACACTATTTCTAATGCAACTCTTACCTGAATACCTAAATTTAAAATTTAAGTTATCAATCTTCTTAGTCTTTTCTCTAATTCATTTAATTTCGTGAATGCATAAAATATATTTATCTTCCTATGAACCATAAGATATACTAATTCCATTAATTTACCTATGATACATATATTTCGAGATCCTATCCTAATATTAGTTTCGTGGACTAACTTCTTTGTTCTCATCTGTCCATAATGTGAAATTCTTGTTTATTTGACGCTGCACTTGGATGCCAAGAGCGACACTTTAATACTTTTTACTATATTCAAGCTATACAGCTGTCGACTATTTTTTTTTGAAAATAAGATTTTAAAATTTAAATTTAGAATTTTTTAATATATATATATATATATATATATATATAGATATATATAATGTAATTTTAATTTTGTGAAAATGATATCCATTATTTTTTGAAAAATAATGAAACCGAATAGACCTCATATATCTAATAGTTTAAATAGTTGAACACAATACCATAAATGATATATCATCTTGAAGGATGAACGTATCACTTATTGGTAGGCTTAACTATCTAAACTTAAAAGTTTATACTCTATTTTGGTCTGCGAAATTTATAGCCGACAAATTCCTCTATCTAGTACACAGATTAGATAAGGTTTAGATTAATCTGGGTTTTTAAATTCCCTATAGGAGCAAACCCCTATAGTTAATTATATCTTAGACAATCGAAATCACCTAAGAAAATTCCCGATAATGATAAGAGGTTTTGTCTTCAAGAGTTTAACGTTCAAGTTTCCACGATTGTTCATAGGAAAAGTCAAATGAGATGGGTTCAAATAGGAACAATTATTTCAGGAATCCAAAGAAGTGAAAAGTAGGAGATGTCGAAGATACTGAAGGAGATTCAGTGCATCTCAAACTAACTTATGATTTGCTATGATTTGACTTTACGTCTTGATTTGACTTTACGTCTTTGAAAGGGAGATTATGTTATATTTCAGTCCTGTAAATTATTTAGATATTCGAGATTTATATATGTATATCATATGCAAATAACCCGAGAAAATATGAGGATTTATGTCGTATCAAACGACGATCTCGAAAGCCTAAAAAGTTTAGGACTTATATTGTATGATATAAAAATCGTAGAAAGTCCTAAAAGATAACGTGAGGATTTACGTTGCGCCAGGCGAACGACCTTAGCGTCCTGTAGGTATGTTATTTAAATCTATCGAAACTCGGCTGAAGTTCCTTCTGCAATCATTCGTCATAGTCCTGATTGCTGCCCGGAGATGAATCGCCAATCGACAACGTTATCGTCTCGTCCCGAGAAGAAGAGAGGAATAAGAGAGAAAATTATGCCTCAAAAGGCCTATCCTAGGAGATTGTATAAACATACTAAAAGAACTTGTATTTAAAAGCTTAAATGTAGGTGAATGTCTATAGTACAATATAATATAAGAAAGAAACAACTATGTAGTGACGTACTGTAGTAGGAAAAGATTAGAGGAAAATTATAGAAATAAAGCAATATAAAGAAAGGAAATACTATGCAATAATAAAAAAATGTACAGTAAAGGAACAAAACTGAAACAACTAAGTGTACCTGATTATGTCTAACGATGCTACAAAACATATTACAACTGCATAATATAAAGGGGTTAGGTAAACATTTGCAGATTATAAAAGAAAAGTTAAATGATGAGTATATGAAAGTCTCAAGATGTGATACTAGATTTTAATTTGGGGATAGGCTCAGACTAGACCCCTTTTCTCTTTATCTCGATCCCACAGGCAACTGATATATCGAGGTCAACCTATCAACATCAACTAGAGGCCACCAACGAATCACCCCTATAATTAGACAGCCCTAGGCCCTGTTGTTTAAAGGATGTGTGAACGGAGTAGTATCTGAACTCCTCAAAGTGTAGTGCACCTATACGTGAAATGTAGTATCTGAAATCATCAAAGTGTAGTGCACCTGTATATGAAATGTAGTATCTGTTGTGCAGGGCGTAGTGTGTGGTGTATAATGTGTTATAAATGTAGTATATGTCGTGTAGAGTGTTATGTGTAGTGTATGAAATATGTTGTATGGTATATAGAGTGTATATGTGAGTGTTATTAAGTGCACACATATTGATCCAGTGAAAAATGTCTGTGGTGTGTTATTTATCATTTTGTGGATGTAGTATCTATGTTAGAGCTGTTGACGATCTAGTGGTGAAAGGGCATCGCACCAATTGAAGATTGATTTTTTTTTTTACTTTCAGCTATAAGAAGAGCTGATCAATGGTTTTTTTGCATCTTTGCCTATTACACCTCATCTCGAAATAATAGGCCACCTCAATATTTCATATGCTCATCCAACAAGATTTTGTATATTCCATATCAAGAAAAATGAGAGAAGTATTTATTTAAGCATTTCTATAACATCCACCTTCCACCTTTAGGTTCAAACTTTAAACCTATACATATGATCGTTGCATGTTCTATCAATTTGCCAAGGAGAAATACGTTTCTATTATCATGTTGCCAAGTTCAAACTTATGAAATTTATGTAAACAAAAAGCCAATTCCAACAAGAGATTAAAATCCAACATCAAGAGGAGCAAAAACTGTAGCTCCAAACATATATTCCAAGAAATAAAAATTTCCAATAGGTATTCGAACAAGGAGCAGCAAAGAGGACAAAAACTGAGCCCCAAGTATATTTCAAACCATAAAAAATGATTTCCAGCTAGTATTTAAACAAGGGACAGCAAAGAGGATAAAAACCGAGCCTCAAATGTATTTTCCAAACCATAAAACTGATTTCCAGTATGTATTTAAACAAGGGACAGCAAAGAGGATAAAAATCGAGCCTCAAATGTATTTTCCAAACCATAAAACTGATTTGGGACAGCAAATTAAACAAGGGACAGCAAAGAGGATAAAAATCGAGCTTCAAATCTATTTTCCAAACCATAAAAATGATTTCCTGTATGTATTTAAACAAGGGACAGCAAAGAGGACAAAAAACATGGCCTCAAATGTATTTTCCAAACCATAAAAAATGATTTCCAATTGATATTTAAACAAAGGGGCAGCAAGAAGCATCAAAATAGAGCCCCAAGTATTTTTTAAACTATAAAAATGAATTCCAACAGATATTTAAACAAAGGGGCAGCAAGAAACATCAAAACAGAGCCCCAAGTATCAAAATAGCAACAATACATGACAACCATTTTTTCTTAGCTTCAACATCAAATCAATTCAGCAGAGAGACCACAGTCCGTAGGGCTAAAACAGCTAAAAAAATTTCGTATAAAGCCTATGCAGTAACGAAAACTACTAACCAACACTCAACATAAAGAACCCACAAATAAGGACTCACGGCTAGGGACAATAAATAAAGAAAACCACTAGCCACTGATTCCAAAAATGACTAAAGATCCAACCACAACCAGACCATAACCAAGCCCAGCAAAGGCCAAGAGCATAATATAATTTCCTCGAAATTGAGCTTAGTTTTAAGCCAAACCCGTCCCAATATAGAGTTAAATCGAGTCCATCAAATGGCCAAAAGAACAAGCCATTATCAAGCCAAAACCAAATCACGAAACAGCTATCCAAATTCTTAGAAGAAAAACTTCCAACATTTAAGGTCAAATAAAGGGGACAGCAGGAGGAATAAAGCTAAGCTCAGCATAAGGGTTAAGCTGAATTACTAAGAAGAAGCAAAAAAAAAAAAAAAAAAGGAAAACTGAATGCTCAACCCAAGAGTTGAAAATAGAATTCTCCTTGAATCAAATAAATCCAAAAATCCCCATGCTAAAGTAATGCAATGAGAAAACAATAATTAAAAGAATTCAAATATTTCTTAAGATCTCAATATATCTTTCTAGCAAAAGAAATCCTGGTTTAGAGGCTAAATAATCTATAAGTTTCCAAAAACCCATGCAGCAAGGAGAGCTACAAGTTAAAAAAAATCCAAATAGATGTTCATAAGAAAGTTTTACTTCTCCGCCAAAGAGATAGTCAAACTCATATCTCAATTCCATTTGATCTATCCATTTCATAATTCAGAAGAGATTATCGTATAGACAACTAATTCAGAGATTAAACAACATTCTAGAAATAAATAAAGCCTAACCCTAACTCATTGCTAATGCCAGAACGAGAAGAGTAAGAAAATCCTGAAACAGAAACTTCCAACAGAGAAAGAACTCTCAACACTGTGTTTCTCCAAAATCTCCAAAAAAAAATCGCACACTAATCTTCCCCTCCCATGGGGTATTTATAGCCATCAAGAGGGCCGGGGCTCACCGACGGTGAAAAAAAATGGAGGTAACGAGAAACACCTCGAAGGGCAAAGAAATTCATTAAGATTCAAAATAGGGGTTACCGAATCCATTCGAGCGGGAAAAACCGTTATAAACGGGCGACCGGAGAGGCTATCCGCGATGAGAGACGATGAGAGCTCAGAAAGAGAGGAGATGACCGGAAGACCGGCAACGGACCTCCAAGATTTGGTCAAGAGAGGAGGGAAATGGGCTTCAGCTAGGGCAAAGGAAAAATAAAGGCGCGGGCAGGGAAGGGGAATAGTGCCCGAGGGTTTAGAGAAAAGAAAAAAAAAACTTTTTTTTTTAAATAATAATAATATTATTTATTTATTTATATATTTTTTGAAAATTTTAAATTTTATGCGAGTGCGGGACTCAACAAAATAGGTGTCCTCCTTAGCTAAAATTAATGTTCCGGACGCGATGACGCAGTCCGTTTCATCATCCTGAATCATTTAGATAAATTCGTAGACGATCGCGCCAAGTTAACTTCAATTCACGCACGACGCGTCAAATAAAATTATTTTGACCCCATCAGAGCCGTTTAACGAGCGAATTGATGACCGGTCCTTGCCTAAACGACAACCATAGTCAAACACATCGCTCGCAGTGACAAGTCAAATGCCACGCACGTCACGGGGTACACCTATGTCTTTCAAACATTTATAGGAGCTCAACAAGAGTTTCAATATGTCAGCTTTCATCGACTCAACCGGACATCAAGGATCATAAACCGTCCACATGAAACTTCAAGGAGCAACGAAATGGCTTGAATTTCTAAATTTCATGGGTCTCAGTCTAGTCCTCTAAGAGAGTCAAAATAAAGAAATCCTAGGGCTAGATCTTAGGGTATCTAGAGAAGGGAAAAGAAGACCTAAAAAATGAGGTCAACAACAGTGCGTTGCTTACATGGGACGCTCTAGCATTTACACAATGATTTAAGGGATTATGTCATGGTTTTTCAAAAAAAAATTAACGCCTGCTTTCAAAAAAATTTTACGCTCTAGCATTTACACAATGATTTAAGGGATTATGTCGTTTTGGATTACCTTCCAATTTTGTGCAAGTTTCTTCCTTTCCTTTCATTGCTTTCTAGACCTTGTTTATGTATGTGCTATATTTTGATTAGATTGCAGTTTTTGGTGTGTTTTGTATTGGGACTGCCATTAGAGTCTCTTCTTCCCTTCGAGGGCCATATCCTAGGATTCTAGGTGGTGTTTATGTTACCCATCCCTTTTCGCATTCTCACAACGTTGCTCCCTGCCGCCCTTCATTGCTGCGGCCGCCCCAAAAGAGCAGCCATTACTGTTTTTCACTGCAGTTTTTCAATTCCAGCCGCCTGTCCTCGCTGCCGCCGCCCCGGACAGCCGTCCTGTTGCTGTCCTGCAGTCCTGTTGCTGCCCCGTCATTCTCTCTCGCTGCTGCCAGCCAGAACAGCATTTATTTGCTGTTCACCTACAGTTTGTGCCTTCCCGCCCTTTTGCCTCACCTCCAGCCCTCTCGATTGCTCCTACCACTCCTCTCTTGTTGTTATCCACCTGTCCAGCCATCCCCACCACTCCCTCCACTCCCTGTGGCTGTTTTTTCCGCTGGTCCTGCCTTCTCATGGGGCTGTTACTGCCTGGAACCACCTCTATTCACTGTTATACTTGCTGTCCAGTCTCCAAACTTTTTGTTGCCCCCCAACAAACACCACCACCACCTTCGAGTCACCCTAATCAGGTTTTATGTGTTGTATGTTATGTTATTATTTATCATTTCAGTGTGTTGGTTGTAACTGCCTATTATCTTTTACAGTAATAATATTTGTTGTTTATTGCATTTGGGCTAACTTCGGTTTCACATAGGACATTGAATTATAGAATCATTTGATCCTTTATTTTATTTTCACGCAAAATAAACCATATCCAAATCTAAAATTAGGAGATCCTCTTAACATCCGTTACTGAAAATTTTCTCTTTCAATCAGGAGTGATAATTAATCATTAGAAGTTTGAGCCTATGAGAAGTTTGAAACCATAAATTAGTTTTCAATGAGTGAAAGCCTTGAGTGGTTTGCTACATATAGGCTGATGTACCGTGTTAGAATTTTTAGTTCCTCACAATTGATCTACCTTGTTAGAATTTTTAGTTCATCAAAAGATTTGAGTTTGGGATTTTAGGAGCTTGCAATATTTCATCAAATTTAGTGACCTTGAAATTTAAAGTAACTTTTTTTATTATTTTTGAAGCATCAACATTGGGCTCTTGATTTTTATGGTTTGGTATATTTTGTCCATGATCTTGTTGGAGAAACTATTTCTCAGAAGTAAATGCCATTCACAATTTATCATTATTATTATTATTTTTTTGCAGAAATTAACTGGTGGAATACTTCTTTCAAGGGACAAGAATTTCATTGTCTTATACAGGGGAAAAGATTTTCTGCCATTAGCTGTATCCATTGCTATAGAAGAAAGGAGAACTTGGAATTGTGAGGGAAAGCCAAATAATGATGAAGTATCACCCTCTGTGGTGAATGCTTCGTCTAGTGTAAGGTTCACAAACTCTTCTTCAAAGGCCAAAGTAAAGGAAAAAGCTGAAGGGGAAAGGTCCCTGATGACTATAAGAAATATCAAATTTGCAAGTTCATCTATGAGCAAGGTGGAGGCCAAGTTAACCCAGGTATTATTTGTAATGACTTTTTTTTGTTGTTGCAAGCTAGATTCGCAAATTCATAACTTTGGCATAATATTATTTGATGATAGGTCAATCAAAACATACAAAAGACAGAAAATCATCTCGCAGAACTCGAGAGATTGATTGAACCTACAACCGTTGAATCTGATAAGGAGGGCATCACTGAAGAGGAGAGATACATGCTACGGAGGGTAGGCCTTCAGATGAAGCCATTTTTGCTACTTGGTGAGGCTTTTGTTTTGGTGAAAATAAAAAAGTAAAAAACTACAATATTTGGATGATGTTTTATCAAATGCTTAGTTTTAAATACATAATCCAGCGTAGTTTGAATAATGTCTATAATATCTAGATTTGAATCTTGAATCAAGAAGAAATGCCATTAGATCGCGTCTGCATGGGATGAAAGACATGAAATGAAGTTTTATGGATCTTATTTAATTTTTATGTTTAATTAATTTGTGTGGTAGGTCAAAACCTTTCATATGATTTTGCATGCAAAGGTAACCTCGACATATCATATTCAGTTCTTTGCATTTTGTCTCTTTAAGAGCTCATGCACAAGCTTCTTGTTCGAAAACTCGATAACTTTTTGTATTGCTAATTTGAAAGCGGAGAATCACTTCCTAGAGATTTCACACAGGTTGAGAACCTGTGAAGCATGGACACGGCACGGAGACACGAGCACGAAATTACACGACACATCTGTTGACCTCATTTTTGTGAGGTCTTTTTTTTCTCTTCATAGAGCTTAGGATCTAGCCGTAGGACTTTTCTATCGACTATCTTAGAGGACTAGAACTAGGACTCACCCATTTTAGAAATCGAACCACTTCCTAATTCTCTTGTCTAATTCTCTTGTGGTGTCTCGCCCGGGTGGTGTCAAACCATCTCCATTTGATCTAGTGGTTGTGTTCACAGACCATCATCATTTGGTCGAGTGGTTAATGATCATCATGTGGAGTCCCAAAGAGAGATCCCGTAGGGTTTAAAAGCCTTAGGACACCTATAATGACTTTAGTACACTCGCACACTCAAATATTATAGTTCGCGTCACTTACATCTGTAAAAACTTCACAATTAATCGAAACATCGGTCTATTTTTGAAATGACCGATCAAGAACCCAAAATTTGAAGACAAATCGAATTTGATGTATTTTGGACCCGATCGTCGATAAGGTTGTCTGAACGACCCCAGATGACAAAACGGACAGCGCCGACACGTTCAAAACGTCTATTTTACCTAGAAATGACACCCGTATTGTTATAATTCCGCACACGAGCAAATCACACGCAAATCGATGAATTTGTCCAGACAACCCCGGATGACGAAACAGACTGTGTCGGCACGTCCAGAACATCGACTCTAACCGGGAGGGACACCAATTTTAATATGGTTCCAAACGGGATTAAATTGTATTTGAATCAGCGAATTTTATGTATTAAAAAAATGGGTGAAATAAAAAAAACAAAAAAAAGAAGAAAACTTAAATCCCTAATTCACTCACACACTCGGCTCGATTTCACGACATTTATTAACGATCACACCTTGCCTTCCCTTCCCATTCGCGAATCTGGCCCGTCGACCTCTTCCTCTAGTTCGACGACCCAACTCCTCACTCGGTTTAGTGGAGCGCCTCGTCCCCTCTAACCCCGCTCGACCGAACAGCTCACCAATCGCAAGCCTCCTCGTATCCGACTCTTCTTCTTCTCGAGGTTGCTTTCCCCTCTCCCTAAATGCTCCTCCCTGTCAAGCTCAATTTGACCCCCCTCTTCCTCTCCCGAGATTTGCCTGCTCCTGCTCTCGGCAGGGAGAAATTATTGCGTACGGACACCGCATGCATCTCTGCATGCGGTGTCCGATCCTAACCGTAGATCACAGGTCAGGATATATTTCGACTTTTATTTTTATTTTCTTAAAAATTTAAGTGGGGCCCACCGAAATACATCCTGACCAATCAGGATTGGACCGATCTGTATGAAATATTTTTTTCGCATCCGTATGGAATAATTTTTCCTCGACAGAAGCTCTGCACC
Source organism: Phalaenopsis equestris (assembly GCF_001263595.1). Taxonomy (NCBI): domain Eukaryota; kingdom Viridiplantae; phylum Streptophyta; class Magnoliopsida; order Asparagales; family Orchidaceae; genus Phalaenopsis; species Phalaenopsis equestris. Next base: position 145,308 of record NW_018164771.1, on the reverse strand, counting down.
GAAGCTCCCACTCCACTGAAAAACCTTCGCTCGACTCCCCCTTCCGCTACTGAAGGAAAAATTATTCCATACGGATCGGACACCGC
>NW_018164771.1:127204-145150 GCF_001263595.1 Phalaenopsis equestris | reverse complement strand
AAAACCCTGACCGTAGATCCCCGTGATCTACGGTCAGGATCGGACACCGCATGCAGAGATGCATGCGGTGTCCGTACGCAATAATTTCTCCTAATGAAGACCTTGTCTCATCCTCTATCACGTTGAACAGCCGCACGACTCGCGTCCGCGACCCAGACCCTGGCTCGACTCCTTTCGCTCAATATCGTCTCGCTGCACCGAAGCCCTCCGCATGCCTCCTCTCCTCTTTGTGTAAAACAACCCTCCACTAACTTGCTTCGCCGGCCTCTCCACCGAAAGCGCTTCCCCGCTCACCTCTTGGCTCGACTCCGCTTCACTCTTGCTTCATTTGTTCGGATAGGGATCTAGGAATCTTTGTGCAAGACTGCTCCCGCTCGCTCCTCAGCTTAGTCTTCCTCCTCTATTGCTCTCGACGTCAATAGCACGCGAATCACAAAGGAGCTTCAGCTCCAGACACTTTCTTCAGGCTCTAAAATCATTAAGCTTTTCGAGACCCGCTAATCTGAGCTCTGTTAATTTGAACTGGGTATTTCTTTGGATCTCCTGTTATTATTATTATTTTCATTTATTTATTTTCTTCTGTGCTCTTAATTATATGGTTTTTCTGCTTAAGCCTTTTGCCACTTAAATTTGTCTGCTTTTCAGGAAGCTAGTCGCAGCTTATTCTCATGGATTTGTTTTCTCTGTAAGGTTCTTATGTGCATCTATTATGTTTGCTGAGAATTACATTTTTTGCTTGTTGAATGAATGTTGTGGAGTCGCTTAGAATTAACTACTGTGCATGCTCCTAAGTTTGTGGAAGGAAGTTTTATGTAGCATGGATGAAGCAATATGTTAGATAAAGTAATTTCAATCCTTATGCATTTACATATCCAACACTCAAACTTCTATTCTTACATACATACCACTTATCTCTTACTTGTTTACATATCTAACGCCTCAACTTTACCCATCACATTTATACCATCTGAACTTTTCATATCACATAAAGCTTACTACGATTTCAATCTTTAAACACGGAATGCACTTTCTCATGCATAGTCAAGGTGGTAGGTATGTAAACATCGAAATTTGGGTGATGGGTATGTAAAAATATAGGGATTGAATGATGTGCATGCAAAATCCCTTTAATTGTGTTGTTCACTGAAATTGGGTTTTTATATGCAAACACACGCAGTGATTAACGTACATGCTTTGGGAACCTTTGTGATTCTCTTTGGAAGCTTTAATTGCTGCTATTTTGGAGGCTTTACATGTCGTGCTTGGTGTCGATATCTTTTTTTAGTAATTTATGAAGGTTTGGGGGCTGCCCTTGCGCGATACTTTCATTGTTTTTGGAGCCACTTTAGAAGCCGATTTTGGGCTGATTTGTGATCTTTGAATTTATTGTTTTGGAGGAAAATTTCGGCTGTATTTTTTGAGTTTATTTGGTGGCTTTTGGGCTTCATTTTTTTATTATGAATTGGAGAACTTTCGGGCCGATCAAAACATTCTCTTGGACCAAATTTAAGCACTCTTCTCGAGAGTCGATTCAATTACAGTTGTTGAAAAAATTGAAGCGCTTTTAGGACCGATTCACTTTCAACTTCCCTCTTTCTGGTTTGCTAGTTTTGGGAGTGGATCGATTCTTTTTTTTTTCCTTGCGTTTTACTTTTTTTGCTCAAACTGCTAAATTAAAAATGAGAATTTCTGATTTAGTTATTTTCTTGATTGATTTACAGCCTTAAAAAAATAAAAAGAAAGGTGAGGGAATTAAAAAAAAATGATATTTAGTCTATTGAGATGATTGAAACCTAAATGGGAAATAGGGTAGCAAACTATTCACAATTTCTTTTACATAAGAAGATTACAATTGTAATTGTGAGAATTATTGAGAATTGGGAGAAAGTAAGAGTTTAAATGATTTAAGAGTTAGGGGCATGAATTGAAAGATTAGTATGCTATCAATTAGGACCCCTAAACATTGGGTAGACTTAAGCCCAATTATTTTAATTAGGATTGAAGCACATTTCACGAATCTTTTTGCCAAAATTATATGTTTACCCCCTAGATCTTAAGAGCCTGATAGCGAGCTAAGTTTGATCTAAAGATGTTTGAGCATTAGTTGGAAAACACTTAATTGAAGACAAACACTTTAAAACACTTCAATGTCAAGTTAAAATATAGGCGTCTTAGATTTTAGGAGCGCACCCTATGTGAGAATTCATCTACCTAATTTTCAAATGAACACTGAAGCTAGACACCTGACCTTAATTTATAAGTTAAAGCAATAAACAATGTATGCACTAAACTGTGGTTCATGATTGATTTGATTAAATCAAATAGTGAAATTCTCGTCATAACTTGACCTAAAATGAAATCCAATGCTCCGGGATTTGAACTTGAATCTTACACTCAAATTCTCCTAACAATTGGGGACATTCCCAATTTCACATATAAATCACCCACCTTTGGTCCTTTATATGTGACGTTGTGTTTTGTTTTACTTGTTTGTCTTTTTCTTATGATTTGTTTCGAGTCTCTGTGGATCGATTTCAGTTTTTCTCAGGGCTTTTCATGTGCTACTCCGTTATTTATTCTATTATACATAAACACATGTTTGTCCTACTAGCTGAATTTCTGTACTATATTGTTACTTGCGACGTTGATTCATTTACAGGTGCAACAATAACAAGAAACTCAGGTAACCAAAAGTTTACAGTACATTTATAACACTTTATTGCATTTTCTTATGCTGCTTTTATTTATCGCACCTTATAGTGTTCTCATCTACTGAACTTCCTTATAGCATAGTTAGTTTATGCATTCTTAAAATCAACTACAAAACATTTTGGATATAGTCTGCTTTAGGAGGTATATAGTGGTATGTCCCCAAATAACAATATTGCACACTTACATATAAGACATTACACCGGAAACTATTACTACATGGAGCATGAAATAACTTTTCGTGGACAACACGACCGTGACGTAGCAGACGAAGGATGACTATCTGCAGCAGCAAAACAAGTTCACATCAGTTAAACCTTTCTATAGAATAAATAACAACCCATAAGACTTTGAGGTTGTTTGTTTAGCGCAACGTGAATCCTCGCATATTATCTTTAGGCTTTTGCACAACCCTGTTGTGCAATTATAATACTTTTAGGATTTTGAGGTTACCGTACGATACGACATAAATTCTCCTATCTTTCTAGGCTATTTGCACGATCAGATATCGTGCGAATGTAAGTCTTAAATTCTAAAAATAAATTGCAGGATTAAACATTGAATAACTTCATTTCAAAAACATAAAGCCAAACAATATGATAGTTGGGAGGTCACCGAAGTTTTCCTCGGATTCGTGATATCCCCTACTCTTCATTCTTTTGAATTCCTTAAAATAATTGTTCATATTTGAACCACTTTTATTTGACTTTCCCATGTCCAATCCTGGAAACCCAAACTTTGAAATCTTGAAGGCAGAACCGCTGATCTTAATCAAGAATCTTCTTAAGCTACCCCGACCATTTAAGATGTAATTAATTATAGGAGTTTGCCTCTATAGGGAACTTGGAACTCAGGAAAATAAACCCTATATAATCCTTATATTAGGAAGAGGAATTTGTCGGTCATACATAAAAGGTTTCGCAGGCCCAAACGGATATCATATAATTCTTTGGTTTGAGTGGTTGAACCTACTACAAGTGATATGTTTATTCTTCGGGATAGTGTATTACTTGTGGTATCGCGTTTAGCTGTTCAAACTATCCAATATGTGAGACCTGTTTGGTCTCATTTATTTTAAAATCAAAATAATATTTTTTTAAGAAAATCAAAATTACATTTATATCTATCTATACTTAAATTTCAAATTCAAATCCATTATTATTTTCCAAAAAAAAAATCCCGACCGACAACGTCATGGATATATTTTTATATTTAATTAATTATTAATATAAAATATATATTTTCCATTATTCTTTGTTAAAAATATCACAAAACATTATGCAAAATTAAAATTTGACTTCATAAATAAATTTTTATAATTAGCTATAATATAAAACCCTAGATATAATATGTTTCAACTACTTATCTACTAAATTTAAAAATTCCTATGATTACAAAAAGGGATTACTAATTCTGATAAGTGTCGATATCTGATATGTGTCTAGTACGGATACATCATATTTTTAAAAGTGTTGGTGTTACATAGTTGAGAACTTTGTTTTCTTGGCTTTAGGCTTTCAGAGGGTGCTAGCCTCTATAGTTCTCTACTCATCTAAATTGTATTAGAGAAGTGTCAATCATGGATATCATGATGCTCTGTAGTAGTTAACTCCTTGTACCGTTGGAAGGCCTAAATCTTCTTCTCCTTGACAATGTATTTCCTTATTCTATTAAGTTATTAGTATTGCAAGAGTCCTAGTATTGGTTAAATTTGATACAACTAGGATTTCAATTGTGGTGTAAATATTCATTTTCATATTAAAATTTCATGGTTCAAATTTCTCATTTTCTTTGAATTAGATATCTTTTGGTTCTGATTTTACATGTTTTTGAGTTTATAAATTTGAATATGTATGATTAATTGTCTTTGATCAAAGATTTTTTTTTTTTAATGATTAATATTCATTGCATCATCATAGCTGCATTAAAAATTATGTATCATAAGACATCCCTCATGAATATGTGGGATTTGAGGGAAAAAACTGCTATTAAGGTTTATAGAATATCAATTCTACTTCATTTAAATTTTTATTCTAGAGTTCTGCCAAAAGGTAACTTTTGCATCGTTCAATGGTGGTTCTGGATTTAGGAAGCAACCATTAGATTGTTTTTGCCTCCTTTTGCTCATTATAGCTCTTATTTCATTATTTTTTCTTCTGGAAGGTTATGATACATGTTCTTTATTACTCTGGTAGAATGATTGTTTTGGATTCTTGAAAATTGTCCAATTCCTCTCACTTGCATAGGTAAAAGAGGTGTTTTTGACGGTACTATTGAAAATATGCACCTTCATTGGAAATATCGGGAACTTGTAAAGATAATCTTTAAGGAACGGTACTTAGAAAATGTTGAAAGAACTGCTCGTATCTTAGAGGCTGAAAGTGGTGGCATACTTGTAGCGGTTGAGAGAGTCAATAATGGTTATGCAGTTGTTGTCTACAGAGGGAAAAACTACCGGAGACCTGCACACTTGAGGCCTAAGACACTCCTAAACAAAAAGGAAGCACTGAAACGTTCTATTGAAGCTCAACGCTCTGAGGTGCATTTTTCTTTTCTTGTTTTATGAAGTTACAATATATAGCTTAGTATAATAAATGATCACCTATGTTTCTCATTTTTTTTCCTTTTTTGTAGTCTCTGAAACTTCATGCTTTGCATCTTTCAAAAACTATAGATCAGATAGATTATAAGATTGTGAGTGAACTTTTTCTTTTATCATTCTTCTAGTTTTTATGTCATTGATATTTGTTATTAGCTGACTGCAATCAGTTTTCCAGGCCAATAATGATTTGAAGATGAACATGCTTTCATCATCTGAGTTTGAGGGGCCAAATTCCTCGAATGAAATAAGTGATGAGATTGGACCATTGAAAATAGAGAATTACAATGTTTCTGAACCAGAAATAGAGTCCAATATATATTTTCAATCGGGCCTCAATGGAGAAAATGTTGAGGTAAGGAATCATGCCAAAGTTGGCATACTAATGCTATATAACTCATTGATTACAGTTTTCTATCTTAGCAGCGACAATTTCAAATGGAAGTAAATTTTGATTGGCATAATGATTGTGCATACAATTACTCTTGTTTGCTATAGTTGGGATAAGGCTAACGATGATAACGGGGGCTTTGAGTGCCGAACCGGTTGGAGAGCACAGAGCCGGTTCAGCTTTGTTGCTGCTTGGGCCGGCCGGTCCAAGGGGACTGGTTTTACCGCCTAAGGGGACGGGCCACCCCTTCCTTACTTATCTACTATTATGAATAGGTTGTTTGTTGTGTTTAGGGTTAGTTTTGCTGAGTGTTTCTGTTTGGACAGCCGCTGGCGTCCCCTTTTTCTTTTCTAGGACTATATTCGAGGACGTATGGTGCTTCGGCTATATCTCACTTCGAGGCGGTGATTTTCCCCAACCTCCCCCTCACCTGCAACCTCTCTCTCGCTGTCGCGTTCGCCATACCTGTTGCAGTTTGCCCTGAAGACAGCAGTTCTGCTGTCCACTGCAGCCCCCAAAATTTCCACCATCTCATCATTTTTCTCCCTCCTTTTTTACCAGCCGCCCCTATCCTTCTGCCTTGCCGCTGCTACCCTGCTCGGACCTTAATCTCCCTGCCGAACCTGCCTTACAACCTGTAGCCTCAAGGTTTCTCCTCCCCAACCTGCTGACTGCAACCCATCATTCCTCCACACCTGCCGCCTTGAACCCCCCACGCCCTACCTGCTGCCATATTTCCGTCTCCAGCCATCCTAAATCAACTGTCCTCCTCTACCCTTCTTCCCCAAGCCACACACTTGAACCCGTAACCCCAACCTACTTCCATCCGGCACTGACCAACCACGTCCTCACCTTAGGGTGTCGTGTTTGTTGTCATTATTTTTTGTTTTGAAGATTATTTGTTGTACTCTTTTGAATTTCAATAATAATATTTCATTTCTATTGTAGTTTGGGGTAACCTCGATATCAATTGGTATCAGAACTAGCTTAATCCTAGTCATATCTTATAGTTTCCTAACATCCGTCTTACTCATCCATCAAAAATTTTCTTTTTTATTCCCAAACCATAGCCAAAACTTTGACCTAATTTTGTAAATTATTTTGCGCTCCCTCTTTCACCTCCAAACTCTAAACTCAATCATGCCACCAAGGAGATACATGCTCGAGCCTACTAGGGAAGAGATACAGTGAGAGATCCGCCGACTTAAGCGTAGGCTTACATTGAGGGTGAAACCCTAAGGTGAAATTACCTTTGATCATGATAAGGAAAGTCTAAGGGGCCAAAGAGACAAATATTTCAAACCCTTTCATAAGGAGGATTTCAGTGACGAAGAAGACAGACCACGACACTTTGAAATCTAATATCAGAGGAGGTCGAGAGAAGATGCCACCTATGGAGGACACATGGACATCATAATAAAGGTGGATCCACCAGAGATCGATAGAGGTGTGGATCTAGACGACTTTATCGAATGCTACAATTCGTTGAGCGGATTTTCGAGTATAAAGAGGTGTTTGAAGATAAAAGGGTGAAGCTTGCAGCTATGAAATTGAGAAAGAGAGTCTTTTTGTGGTGAGACAACTTGCAGAGGCAGAGGAAGAGAGAATACAATAACAAGATTATCAAGTTGGAGAAGATGCGGAAGGCGGCGTAGAGAAAATACGAACCTCCTCACTACTTCTAGAATATGTTTCTGTGACTCCATCTATGTAGAGAGACCTATTAGTAGAGGAGTTCACGGAGTAGTTTGACCAATTGCTGATGAAAAGCGATTTTATTGAGCTAGAGAAACACATCATAGCCATTGTCTGGTGGGTTTGAAGCTCGCTATTAGCAATGTGGTGTAGCTGTAACCTTATTGGTCATTTGGAGATGTTCAGATCTTAGCCTTGAAAGTGAAAAAATAGCAGAAACATAGTAGAAACTGCCACAACCATCTATAGTTGGAGACACCAAAAGGAGTATTCCTTAGAAAGTTGAGAAACTTGGTTTGGATTAGGTTAGAGCCACCCTCAGTGAGAAGAAGTCTAAGAAAAGTAGCATGCCTACTACAATCTCTACCCAAAATTGCTTCAAATGCAACGGATTTGGGCACATCGCCTTCAACTGCCCGACAAGCCGAATTGTGTCTTTTACCTAGGAGGGCATCGTGGAGGAGGTTAGAGATGAGGAGGCGGCTGAAGAACGGGGTGAGGTTTATCAACTTCCATTGGACTAGGGTGAAATGCTCGTGGTTCAACGGGTCTTACAGACGTAGGATATGAGAGATCCACAGTGGCTTTACAATAATACATTCCACATCCGTTGCACTGTGAACGAGAAGATCTGCAGTCCCACATCAATGTAGGGAGCAACAAGAATGTTACATCTATGCATATGTTAGAGAAATTGAGCCGCATGTCACGACCCAACCCGGGGATTAAAGTTATCTAAGATGGGAATAAACGACAAAAATAAATTCTTTGTTATTCAGTTTATATTACAAATAATTTAATATTCAAATATTCATGAAAGAGTCGCTAAGGAAAGAATTTAACAAGTATAAATTTGTACATTTCCGATTGTTGCACTCGCCGCATATATATATATATATATATATATATATTTGCTCTTCTATTTATCTTGTTCAAAAACTCAAAACCTAACAAATATTTAAACAACATGACGAGTTATTTAATGATAAATTGGGAGTAATCACATTTTTAAACTACAATAACCCATGGAAAAGAAATCAGTATGCATGCTTGTTTTTTATATTTTTATAAGAAATCTTTAATATGCTAGTTTTTCTTATTTTTATAAGAAATTCTATGCATGTTGATGTATGTATTAATGACATTTTTTAAATTTTAAATCTTATATATGCATTTACTTTACTTTCTTTTTACTTTTACTTTATACTCTTTACATACACATCCGTGTGTTTGAGGATCACCATCAACAAAATCGAACACACCCCCGACTAATATATCCCGTAGGTGCATCGGTTAGCGATCTAAAAATAAAAGTTGTCTGGGGTGAAAAGTCCCTTATCCGCCCTTAATCGATATTATCATGCCACCTTTTGTTGGGAGACTGTGACGATTTGACTATATATCTTAGCATGACAGGTTCGGAAATACCTACTCCTTCAACAAGAAGGGGAATCATCCTTCTTCTTTTAGCAATGCCCTAGATCATAAGAACCCTTGTCAGCAGAGCAGTGTCGGTGGGACCAGTTTTGGTGACGACATAGGATGATAGGACTGAGACAATGTTTCCAGACATGGGACAATCATGATAGAGGTTATTTTAATACATCAAGATCAATACCCTACTACCATGGCCACCATCATTCAGGGAGGCTCATGTTACCTTCACTTCAGATCAGGTTGAGCCAATCTTGGGCTATTTTGGAAGGATTTAGTTGTATGTGTGACATGCAGGCCCGAGCCAGGTCAGTAATGAGGTCACATAATATTGGACCGATATTGTATTTGCTCGGAAATGGGGAAGATTCCACAAGTGCTTTGGGAGAGTACAATCGTCCATGGGATCGAGGAGCTTTTAGAATTGCAGACGAAGAGCCATACGCTTTGATAAATGAAGTTGAAGCTCCCCCAATCTCGGGGGATTGGCACAGGTTTTGGGAGGGCTGAACCGACTGGAGAGCACAAAACCATTTCAGCCTTGCAACTGCTTGGGCCGGCTAGTCCAAGGAGGTTAGTTTTAGTGCTCAAGGGGAAGAGCCTCCCCCTCCTTACTTATCTGCAATTATAAATATGTCATTGCTTTGTTTAGGGTTAGTTTTGCGACGAATTTTATTTGGATAGCCGTCGGCATCCCCTTTTTCCCTTTTAGGGTTGTATCCGAGAACGAGTAGTGCTCTGGGTGTATCTCGCTCCGAGCTGGTGATTATCTCCGACCTCCCTGTCCCCGCAACCTCCCTCTTGCTTTATTTGCTGCAGTTTGCCCAAAGGCAAAAGTTCTGTTGTGCACCGCAGCCCCCAAACCTTCCACCTTCCCATCACTTTCCTCCCTCCCTTCTTGCTAGCCGCAGTCCCAACCCTTCTCCCTTGCTGCTGCTACCCTGCCTGCGCTGCAACCTCCCTGCCGAACCTGCCATCAACCTGCTGCCTTCCAACCTGTAGCGGCAGGACCTCTCCACCCCAATCTGCTGACCGCAACCCATCATTCCTCCACACCTGCTGCCTTGAATCCTCCCCCACATCCTACCTGCTGCCATATTCCCGTCTCCAGCCATCCTACTCCAACCGTCACCCTCCACCCCTCTTCCAACCACTACCTTCCATCTTCCCCATGCCACACACCCGAACCCATAACCCCAACCTACCCCACCTACTTCCAGCTGGCACTCACCATTGACATCCTCACCCTAGGGTGTCCTGTTTATTGTTTTTATTTCATATTTTGAAGAGTATTTGTTGTACCATTTTGAATTTGAGTAATACTATTTCATTTCTATTGTGATTTGGGTTAACTCCGGTATCAGATGATGTGGGTGAATCTATATTGCTATAATTAGAATGGGAGACCATGTTGCCAGAAATGATTTATTTCTCTGAAACTGCACATTCTTGCACCGTTTCTCTTTTTGAACTCTCTAGTAAGTCAAATTATTGTCTATTTTTTAATTTCTTTTTCTCTTATTCCAACATTACCATCTAGTGCCAGCTTGCATGAATTAATTTCTATTTATTTTTTATTTTGTTTCGTCTAACTTGCATCAAGTTTATATGAATGCTAGAGTTTCTCAAGTTACTCTACAATAGAGCAAAATTTTTATATTCAAGATAATTTAAATCTTATTTTGAATGTCATATGAATATTCGTTGAATAGGCTGTAAAGAGAATTTTTACACGATTAATTTGCTCTACTTTCTGAACATTGGAAAACATAGAGTGACTGACTATACCCATTTTTTTGGCAAATTTTAATTAGTTTGTTTGTCATTTATGTATTACTACTCATCATAACTTTGTGAAATCTTTAATACACTATTTTATTTAAATGACAATTGTGATTTTTTGTATTTTTTGTGGTAGATCGTTAATTTATGTACGAATTACTTCACTAAAATTTAAGTTTTCATTATATGATAGGATTGCATGCTTCAGTTTTGCAATCTATTTTTACATGATAAATTCATAGATGTGCGTGTATGTTTAACATGAACAAGCCTATGATTATGTTTTCTATTGAAAGCTGGTTGAGATTGTTTTCGCCAAAAAAAAAATCATTTGGTCGGCATTGTAAAACATTCAAGTAGGTTTTGTTTTGCTTTATTTATTTGGTGTCTTATTTCTTCTCAATGATCATGTCTGTCAAGGAAGTGAATGAAGTCAATAAAGAACCCTTCCACCCTGTAGATTATGGTAATATCCCAAGCAATAAAATGGAAACGTTCATTGTTCCAAATCAGGTAATCAAGTCTATATCATCTCTTATTTGTGAATATCTAAACTTACTTCTGTTCTCCCTTATTTGAAAGTTTGAAATTTTTATGTATACTCAACCTTCACATTTGTAGCAGAACATGGTAGTTTTGGAAAATCAAAATGAGAATCACGATGCTAATTTAGCTGAACATTGTTTAGCACCTAGAAGAAACATTGCTCTGTATGGAAGTGAAAGAAAATCTCTGGATCCGGAGGTTTTATTACCAATGATCCCAGCTTTTTATCTTTCTTTTTTCTAGTTTACCGTTTCTAGTATGCAGGCCTGAGGTTTTTTTTTTTGCCTTCTTTCTGTTTTTTGTGTGTAAAATGAAGAAGTTCGATCAAGTTTCAAGTCCTACTATCTGCAGTGCCTCTGGATCTTTCAAGGAACTATTTATAAATTTTTCACGTGGAGGAGCGCAAAGCTTATTGTGCTCGTCCTCTTTGGAAAGTAGTGGAGAACGAGAATCTGATGTTAAATCTATTTTCAGACCAGCTCCTCTTTCAAATAGAGAGAGACTTTTTTTGCGCAAGCAAGCACTCAAGATGAGGAAACGTCCTATTCTAGCTGTTGGTAGCAATCTTTTCTCATTTTCTCTGTACATGATTAGAACTTGTCTTTTATGAATGTTCATGCTTTTTTCCATGTAAAAATTGATTTTCCGAAACTTGAGCAATATGTGTACATATTGTCATTTTTCTTCTTTTTCGTGAAAATCACATATGCACCAAATTTGATGTATCCCACATCCAAAAAATTACAATTAAAAAAAAGGAATTTTATTGAATCAAAGTTGAATGTCATGTAATATATGTCTCATAAACCTTTTTTATATTCAAGTTCATGAAATAATTAACTCATGAAGAATCTAAAAAAAATACAATAGATTCATAAAATAAGTCAAATTAGAAATGTTGACTATTGAATTGTTATCACAACTTCATGGACTTTCTAATTTATATGCATTATTTTATTACTACCTTTCTTGCATTTAATTTTTTATTGGCTCTTGCAGGAAATCTTTCTACATTCAAATTCATCATTATTTTACCTTTGGCTTAGATTGCACATACCGTCTATTGCTTCAACATCAAGCTTATAATTGTTATTGTTAACAGCTATTTTTTTCTTTGCAGTTATTCTTATACAATTGAAATCTCAATAGTAGCAAATTTTATCAAAAGGAAAGGTTTTGCAATTAATGACCATTAAATACTTTTCTTTTTTTTACTTCTTTCATTGTAAGCTCGAAAATATGAGAGATTAAACTAAATGACAGTGCAATGATCAGTTTAATTTGATGAAATCAACAAGAAATTTGAATTATGAAGATCCAGAGAACACTCAATTTTAAGTGCAATTGAAATCTCAATAGTAGCAAATTTGATCGAAATTAAGGATTTTGCAATGCCAAAAGTAGCAAAGTGTAGAGATCACCAAAGTTAAAAAGATTTAGACCTCGCACCGGTACAAGGGGATAATTTCCCATAATAGGTTGCTTATCACAATTGACTGAACTAGAAGGATCCTACGTCTAAAAAGTACGTAAGATTGAAATCTAATTTTTTTTTTTTTGTATAAAATTTGAATGCTATACATGCCTCGTACATGTATTTATAAACATGTAATCCATTGTTTTCCTTAAGTTGGTAAGTTATGTATGATTCAGGTGCCATTCAAATTCAAGAAAAATTTTTAATTCTGTCCATCTAGTATAAAAACGGAGATCCCCATCACTATATTTCCGGTTTCTTCTTATTATTAGAACTCTTTTATTCTCCACAATTCAAGCCATCAATGTTTTACTACAATGTTTTCTTCTACTGAGCTCTATGAATCTTCCTGTTAGTCTGAACATTCAAGATGAGAATAGAGTATTTCGACTTAAGCTTTAGGCTGATTTTTGCTTGTTTAACCTGGCGGAGCAATGTTTAGGAATTATGATTACCCCTTTGAGGCTGGTTTTCATAAATAGAATTTGAAATTAGAACCTCTCTCCATTGTGCCAGGGCAAGGCTCCATTCATCAATCCCTCCCTTTCTCGCTCTATAGCTGGAGGCTCATGCACTGTATATATTTTTTTTATTTTACTATAATTTTGAATTGAAATCGACTTAAATATGAATTTAAAGTTTTTTTCTTTTTTTTCCTGGGAAAAGATTCTTAAACTGCTCCACTTTACTGGACTTAAATATCTAGGAAAGTTTTAAAGTCTGTTTTGTTCTATTTTCAGGAAGGAACAATATTCTGACTGGTGTTGTGAAAACAATTAAGACACACTTCAGGAAGCATCCACTTGCCATCGTGAACATTAAAGGGAGGGCCAAGGAAACTTCAGTTCAAGAGCTAATATTTAAGCTAGAGGTAAGTGCAGTCAATGTGCTTGGATTTGGTGCGTATTAATGAATCAATTTTTTTTCTCCTAATATCTTTTTTTTTTCTATTGGCAGCAAGCAACAGGGTCTGTTTTGGTCTCAAGAGAACCCAACAAGGTAATCTTATACAGAGGCTGGGGTGAACGAGACGTACCTGGAGGCATAAAGAAAATTGATGCGAACAAGGCGCCCATGGAAGTCAAGGAAGGGCTGGTTTCCCATCAGCTAATTGAAGCCATCAGAAGGGAATGTGGAGTACCATCTACTGAAGCACAATAAAAATTAGTAGATGTTTGCTGATTGATTTCAGGTTTGATAATTCTTTTTTTAACCCTGATTTGATTCTTAATTTGTGGATAGCATGAATATCTATTGTATGATGAACAAATGTTTTGGGACTGTATGCAAATATACCAAACTTATCAGGTAATCATTTTGATCAAAATTTTAAATTCTTGGCTGATTTGTGGTTGTATCCATTTCGATTATTGCACGAGCATTCTATGTTTAGATTACAACTGAATTGGGTTGCCGGGCTGAGGGCCAATATTTTTTTCTAAAATTTATATTGCATATGATAGGCGATGTTAACGAGATATGGACACCCAATGCCCAATGTGGTAAGCAACCCCAACATGCTACGCAGTCACTTGAGTGAACATTGGTTTTGAAAAAGTATTTAACTCATTTCACTATGAGGAATACTGTTGAATAATATAAAATATTGATCATCACATTATATATTTTAGGCCATATCAATAACTTTTTAAGTAATATTACACTTTAAGTTTCAAAATTTGCTAAATAAATTATCTTAAATAAAGTACCCAATATACAAATTTAATAATTAAAAATGCTTGAGCTATATACTTTTGTAATCTAGCAAAGCTTGTGGATAATCTGATTTTCATTACTATCTGGTTTGTCTTTATCATCATCCATACTATCTTCTTCATAACTAGATTTATATCCCGACATCTTTTTTTTTCTCCTTGGATGCATGTTGAAGAGTTAGCACTTACGGATCTTTCACCTGTATATGATTTAACTTGTTTTCTAGTAAGCATCCTTCTTTCTTGATTCTAAAGTCTTTTCCAAATCACTTAATGTCAAATTATTAGCATAAAAGATCAACTTATTTTTTATGTTTTAAGTAGTAGCACCCATTCTAGCAATCAAGGCAAGAGACTTCCGTTTCTCTTTAGTTAGTGGCTCCATGGACCATTGTATTGATGCAGGTGTCCAACACCCTACGTGGCAATTGCTGCGATTTCCTTTGCCCCATACCGTTTGGTCCAAGCAAAGGAGGGACTAACCATTCCTTTCGGTCATTGGCTTCCCTCCTATTTTGAGACGGGGACCCACTCCTCTTTATCCTAGGTCTATAAGTATGTTGTGGTCGTGCTTTATGTCAGTTTTTTATTGTATTTCTGCCATGACAGCAATCAACGCCCCTTGTTTTCTCTTCTAAGACTGTATTTAAGGGCAAGCGTTGTTACGACTATATCTCGTTCCGAGTTGATGATTATCTTTAAATTGTCGAGTGATGCTCTGGCTGTATCTCGCTGACGAGATGATTCTCATCCTTCGACAACTCCCCCTACAACCTTTCCTCTGCTGCCGCCTTCACTGTATGTGTTGCAACCACCAAAAACAGTCTCTTTATTGTTTTCTTGCAGCCCCTTCCATGTTGCCTGCTATTTCCCTCATAGACGAGGGACAAGGTACCGATATTTGATGGTGATCTTGTTGATAACTTGGCTATCGATGCTCATTCTTCTGTAGCCGTTTTTCTTGGGTACCATAAGAGCGGGAACAACCCACTCCTGGTGCTATCTCTCACTAATCTCCTAGTAATGCAACCCTGCACCTAACATTGTAACTTCTCGTACTTTGCTGCCCTCAACTTGTATGTGAGCCTTTTTGGCAACAATGGAAGATAAGATCTACGGTATGATGGATATCTCTCAGCAGCAGTAAACACTTTGGCAGGCTGTCAGTCATCATCTCCTGAAACTCGACTAACAACAACTTGACCATCTCTGGTTGATTAGTCTCCTCAGTTCCCTTTAAAGATGACTAACTCCAGTGCCACTGAGGCTTCTTGAATTGACCACATAAAAGAAACAACTTGACCATCTCTGGTTGATTAGTCTCCTTTAAAGATGACTAACTCCGGTGCCACTGAGGCTTCTTGAATTGACCACATAAAAGTGGTGCGTGGTACTTTAGGCTTATACCCTACAGGTGTAACTGCTCCAGAATCCTTGATGGTTAAGAGAATGATGTACTTCCCATCTGTGAATGCGTAAGTGTTCTTGAACTCGTCATGTTGTGTCTTGTAATCGAACTGCCACAGTCTCCTCGATAGGATGTGGCAAATATTAATGGGCACTACGTCACACCACACTTGGTCATGTAGTCTCTAATAGAAAACCTTACAAGGCATTGCTAATCCACTCGTATCTCGTTTCCTTTCTTAAGCCACGTTAGAGAATAGGACTGGGAGTGTTTTTGTATAGTCAGATCCAACTTCTTCATCATGAAAGCGGAGTACACGTTCACATCTTCCTTTGTCAATGATGAGGTTGCGAACTTTCCCTCTCGTCATACACCTGGTGTCGTGCACCTCAACCATGAGTGATTCCTCTGTGATTATGTCTGCAGAACTTTTCTTACAACCATGATCCTCAGTTGTTTCTTTATCACTTGCTTTCTCCACGGCAACCTACTCGGTAAAGGAAACCACTCGGTTCATTGGGCAGTTGGAGGTGATGTGGTCATATTCGTGGCATCAAAAGTATATTAGATTGAAAGGTGTGCTGCTCTTTTCAGGCTTTTCTCAACTCTAATCTGTCTTGTCAATACCTTGTCCAGTCCTTCCCTATCCTCCTGGTGTGCTCCCGTTGGGATCTTCCGTCGTAGGGGGTTGTCTAAATTGAGGTGGGTACCTCTAATCTCTCTATTAATGCTCTACCTTTAGTGCTAAGGTTTGTACATCTCTTAGTGTCCAATAAGTTTGCAACTGGACCATATTATTGATGGCAGGCCTCAGGCGTCCCAAATACGTGGCTATGGAGTGCTCCTCTATCTCTTTCAGTTCATAATTCAATTAGGACTACATAAATTATGCCGTGTATTCCTCCACTGATAGCTCTTTTTGCTGCAAGTAGTAGAGTTTCATGAAAATATCATACTGGTAGTGCAGGCCAGCTTAGGTAGGTATTGTTGTTGCATCACCATTTTCATCTTTTGCCAAAAAGTGACTTTTATCTCGTCGACTGCTTAGGTACGTATTTTTGGTCCGCTTGATGGCAACGAGCTTCACGCTTCTATCATCGAGCACATTCTTATATTCAAAGATCCACTCAATAGTCTTCTTCCACTCGAGAAAATATTCTAGATTTGTCCTCTCATTGCTGAAGTCTGGTAGGTCCATCTTAACTCCCAGATTTTTATACCCTTCAGTAGGCATCTCTTGGCCTCCTTTGATACTGAATTTCGAAACACCTGATTTGATTCTCCTCATAATTAAAATCATCCCTATGAAAGGGGTTTAACTATTCTTCCAACTATTCTCCACAGATCTCACTATTACGGTCAACGGTGACCTCACCCATGGACCTTTCCTCAATGAGCTCAAGCCGTTATAGCATTTGGCGGAGTATTCGTATGTCATCCATGATAAAGTCTTGATCAAGTTTCTACAATTGCCTTCTCGGTGACATAGTTAGGGTTTTGTGGTGGATAGGTGGAAGGAGGTGTGAAGGGTGGGGGGTAGGTTTGGGTATGATAGATGATAGAAACCTTAGGACATGACTAGGATTAGGATAACTCTGCTACTAAATGATATTAAAGTTAACCCAAACGAAAATGAGAAATACAAATTTTATTTTAGAAACAAATATTGGTTGCAATAGACACACACCTAAATAGGAAATAACAATAAACACTCAACACAAACACCAACACCAACTAGGGCGTGGATCAATGGTGGTGGTGTTGTGATTGTGGGAGGAATATTGAATTTGGATGGTTGGATGGTCGAGAGGTGACAAGAAGAAGGGGCTACAACATCAGGGGAAGGTGATTGCGGGGTGGGGGTAGTGGTGTTGAGTTGCAACAAGAAGGTTTTGATAGGTTGGTGGAAGAGTGTTGGCTAAGTTTTTGTGGCTGGAAAGGGGCGGCAACAAGGCTTCAGGGGCTAGATGGAATGGGTGAGAGCTGGATAGCAGCAGGACTGTCGAGTAAATAATTCCTACAGGGATGGTAGCTGGATAGGCAGCCGAGATGAAGATTTGGGAAGCAGTGAAGGGTAGATAAACACTATATCAACACGAGTTACTCTCAAAGTACCTTCTCACATTCAGCTACACTGGATGATGATAGTTGTCCTGACAGAAAGTCGAATCAAAAGTTTATATATATATA
>NW_018164771.1:114713-127104 GCF_001263595.1 Phalaenopsis equestris | reverse complement strand
CTCCTCCGCCTACCTCTCTTGCTTGATAAGGCTGTTGGAGCCTTCTTCCCTTCGATTTGATCATGATCAGTGGAGGGAAACGACCAGGTCAGTCGCTCACCTCCTCTACCTCTCTCTTCTTCTTTTCCCTCTGTTGTGGCCTCTTCTTGTTTCTTTTCCTTCAGCTTCTACTTACTCTACCTCACTCTACTTATCTCTCCCGTGACTGCTATATCTCTCGCCCGTTTCCTTTATTGATTTCGAATGAGTTGAGGGGATAGCCTCGACTTAATCTTCTCATGGGTGGTGGTAAAGATTTTCAAACGACACCACAGATATAGTAAAAGTAGAACTTTGTTTAATTGATCTTTTTTTTGTTTATTATTACGTAAGCCACGATTGGTCATTCTTGGACACAGGCACAATCAAAACCAGTACAAAACAAACTAGTACACTCACGAACTAGTTCTTGAATCCTTAAATCATAAACCTACTTATGTAGCTCCTCCAACTCTCTTGATTGCATTTGATAGGTTGGTGTTAGTTGGGGAGCATTAATCTAGGCACAAAATCTATGTCATGCTGAATTTCACACAGTTGTGGTAATCCAGGTGGTAGGCTGTAAATAATAATATCCTAACTACAAGAGATCATACTACCACAGTTTTTGGCGCTTTCTTCTCACAGTCATCCAACATCATCAAGACTAATCCAACTAGCGCCTCCCATAGCCTACAGAAATGCAGTATGTGGAACAATAATTCCCACTTCTATCTAAGAACTCATCAATATCAATTCTTTCAAAGGCACAAATACAATGTGTTTCCCATCTTTTATGAGGTATGTGTTCCTATAAACATCATATTGTGCCTTCATATTTCCATGGTTGAGCAAACAAAATGTGATACACATCCATAAGCCTAATGCACACCACACCTGCGCTTAAAGCTTATTTCTAATGGAAAACTCTATTAGGCATATCTCATAGATACAGATGTCATTTCTTATACAACTGAGGGAACATGACTGAGAATGATTCTAGTTAATTATACTAAATTTACCCAACATCAAAGTAAACACAACATTCTCACATCTGTCTCCATTTATAATAAGACTACACAAATTCGTTTTCACAGTAAAACAAGTATGAAATAATTTAAGCATAAGTCACTGCTGCTCCGATGGGCTAGGTCTAGAGAACTCAAACCACATATATCATCATAATCTAAGGGCAGTTGATACTTATCTCCATTCTCCTCATCTCTAGAGTCTTTGCTATTTACTTTTTCCATTGCACCATACTTAGTAAAAAATTCATTCTTTTCGGGCAATTGGATGTAATGTGTCAATATCCACGACATTTGAACTGCTTCCTAGTTGAGAATATCATGAAGTGCTAGTCTGATTAACCCTTGTTCCCTCTTTGCCGGCTTCTCCTCATGAGGGGAAAAATTTAGCACTCTGATTAGAGTGCAAAAACTACCTAACCTCATGGCCTAACCCAGTTTGAAGTTGAAGTAGATCTCATACTATTGTGATGCTTCTCACCTTTGAGCTAAGGTTCAGACATCCTGCAAGGTCCAATGGAGACAACACCTTATTACTAAAGGATAATCTTGACTCTCTAAGGTATCAAACTATGATGTTCTTCTCTGGCTCCATCAACTCACACTTAAACATGAGTTGTTCAAACACAGCGGTGTACTCTACTGATAAGTTCTTCTACTATAAGTGGCAAAGTTTCACAAATATATCATGTTTATTGTGTTGGGAGGTATTCATGATGCGTCTCCTTCATCTTCAACGAGTTGGTGATCTTGCATTTTCTTTTAAGTTGGTGTAGGCGCTATAAATTTTCACATTATAAAAATGTATTTTTCTTTAACTTAATTGAAGCTAAATTCACCCTTTTATTAGATGAAATGTTGTTGTCCTAAATAATTTGTTTAACGGTATGGAGCCACTAAATAAATTTATCTGGATCTATATGATTGTAAAAAATTGGTAAAACAACCTTCACTCCAAAATCACTCTCCTCCCATACTTAATGTCGAATCGACACTACATCAGTTCTTCATACCATAAGGCTTCTTGACGAAAACTTTCGTTCGGTCACTGTTGTTGCTATGGTTAACTTTTATATTGTTTTCTTTCACAATCAGCGAGCCTACACTGTAATTGAAGCATTTTTCGATCCATATCTCCATGATAAGCCCTAGACGCCTTTTTGGGGGTTTCTCCTCATCATCATGGTAACTTGCTCCTCATCTTGGGTTTCGGCTTAGATATTATTGTAGCCTCAAGCGAACCAGAGGCTGGTTCGGCCTCATCCATAATACATGTATAAGATTGGTGCAGACAGTCAACTCACTTTTGAATAAATTCACAAAAAAAGAATTAAACAAGAACTTTAGAAAAAAAATTGGGAAACTTTTCATTGAAAACTGCAATTTGAATACCATGTAATATACAACAGCTCATAGTTTTCCAGACGGTGATCAATTCACTGGTTATCAGGAAAGCACATATTTACTTGCTATTTAGGGACCGTTAAAAAAAAATGTGAGATTTGAAAGTCTGGATAATGATTTTTGATAATAACACCATATAATATGTTGGAAAGAGAATAAAACTAAGGAGTAATATATAAGTTTCTCAAATAAATCCCACAAGATAGCAATAACATAAAACGTAAAAGCAGCAAAAAGAAGAAAAACAAAAAAGAAAAAAATCTACATTAAATCTTTCATTAACCTCCATAAGGCGAGGACTAAAACATGCTGCCCTCATTTTTGGATCTAAACTCAGCCTCGAAAATTCTATTATTGACCTGCATAAACCAAATGGAAAGTATCTGATCAACAAAAACTAACCACAAAATAAAGAACAAAACACCATGCAACTATGTAAGCACGAACACACAACGAGCTTGCTTTCCAAGCCCCAAAAAGTCTTCCATAAATTTTTAGAAATTTCTAAGTACATTAGAAATTCCATGCATCAGATATTTATGAAGTAACTTCTTAAAACCATTGGGTAGGGGGTAGGGGGTAGGGGGGAGTTGGGGGGCAATAAAAAGTAATGCATTCACGATAGTGATCCAGTGCATACTAATAAAACAAGGCAGCATAAAATAATACATTAACACCCCTTTGACTGCTAGTCACCTGAATGCAAAAAAAAATAATGTAATCATTACGTAGAGACAAAAGAAGGAACTGATTAAAAGTGAAAGCAACAATGTTTTCAGAATAGCATGCAAAAAGCATCAAAGATGCCATCATGATCCTAATGAATAAGACCATCCCGTCTTCATTGTGAGACAGTTTATAATATATTTTAAACCCAAGAGTAATGCTAAGCAGGAAACCAAATCATTGTTAAAAATGCACTATTGGAGCGAAGCAAAACAATAAGTGGCATTGCTTACGGCTTGCTTGTGAAGTGTAAGCTTGCAGCAAAATGTGTATTGCTCCAATTCATCACGTCGCATCACAGTATTGTGTGCCTGACTCCTGCTTAGAGTGAATTCCTGTTTTATATTTCATGATTTGGTTCTTCATTTACCGTGATAATAAAGCATGTAGTTTGTTTATGCTTATCATTTAGCATAGCCATTGGGTGTTGATTATTGATTCTCTGTTCTCTCCCATCAAACCTAACAGCTTGTTGGTTGCGATAAAAAATTTGAATTATAATTAAACATCTTAAAACTTTGATCAAATTGAGTGTCTCAATGGGAGAAATCTAACAAGCCCAAAATTACTTAATTTTGAGGTCATTAACACACTTAAATACAAGAAAAATAACATATAATAATGAATTAAAATGCATCGCATGTGGAGTGTTCTGAGTTTTTGACAAACTTATCAAAATGCTCTTCTAAAACTTCATAAATAGGATTCCCTTTTCAACATGACACAAAAAGAAACTAAGCGTTAAGTTTTCACATTGAAGAAAACTTGAAGCAAACAACCGCCAACAATTATCGTTGACTACCACTTGTGACTGTTATTGCTTACTATTATCTCATGACAGTTGTAGACAACAACCTTCTTATTACCATCATAGTCTAGACTATTGTTATCTAATCATTATAACAATCAAAAGTTTGTACTCTATAACTAAACATTACATATCTAAATTTTGAAAAGTTTGTCAAAAACCAAAGTTTAGATGTTAGATATGTAAATTTACCGAAATTGGGTGGTAGGGCAGGTATTTAAATTCCCCTTAAATGTTTCTAACAAAATGCTTCATCAATTATTGGTGAAGGCAATGATGTGAGTTAACTGACAAGACAAAAAATCATTATAATGCCGAACGTTGCTTAGAATGAACACGACATTGAAATGTTAATAAATGGTGGTTAGGTTCCCTTTCCAAATTTGTTAGGTGAGCTTCGGTGAGCTAACATGCACTCCAATACGCAAGAACATTGCTTGCTTGATTGACAAACTTCGTTAGTACTTAGTTTTCCCCACGTTATAATCCTGGTTGGTCTCAGGTATCGATCATTGTCCCTCCACCATTAATCCAAATCATTACTTATTTTCCAATTTGGAATGTTCATGCATGTCTGCCTGTCCGGTTGAGCATTATCAAAGCTTTAGTTCTTACAAGAATAAATAAATAAGAGAATTATGCACATCATGTTATGATTTTTTGGACAAGTTTTATATTGGGTGTCGACTACCTAACGCAAGCCTTCACTTTGCACATCCGGGTTTGCACATCCGGGCTTGAGACTGGCAATGAAAGTGTTAAAAAATTAAAAATAATTCTTTTCATTTTAATTTTTAGATTAAAGATTTCTTTATAAAGCTGCTTCTGCCATATATATATATATATATATATTATAAAATGCCCGATCGCTAATATATTAAAGAGAAAAAAATACATATAAGTTGTATGAGTGAGTCTAAAAGAAGGTTCAACTCACACAATACAACACACACAAAATCTCAAATAAAGCAAAAATACATAAAGATAAAAAAATCAAAAATCACCAACGGGCGCAAAAGCGGTAGGAACGTTCCACTTTAATTCTCACTCTGCCTTTAGTTCTCGGAAGGAAGCCGGCTAACAAATTGATAAGTTGCATTTCTTTAATCATTGGAGCAATTTTTTGAGATCCTATGAAGCTAGATATGCCCACCTTTAACCTAACCATGCCTTCTGTGGCCAGAATACTTGTGGGAATGGATATTACCTTACCTGCTATTACTGAAGTCTGACTGGAAACAACTCACAATGGATATTGGCAACCAATTGTCATGGAACATAAACCTTTTTATTGTACCCACTGTAAGATGTTTGGGCATACACTTGATAAATGTCAAAGGCTCCACCCACCTATGAAAGTTATCAGAAAAAGTTTAAGTTGTTGGTAAATCAGGTGGAGACGACGGTTGTCTTCAGCTTAAGTTATAAGAAATATTGTGATGGTATAGGTGACTGCCCTTTTATTAAGAATGCAAGCAGGAAAATTGGGAAAGCAAAACTTTTTTTTCCTAATTGGGAAATTCAAGTTTACTCTTATTGAAAAATTTCTCTGGGGTCTCCCACCTATGGAAGTTATCAGAAAAAGTTTTGATGATATCAAATTAGCAGGAAAATGGAAAGTGAGGCTCATGGATGGGAAACATATATTGATTCAATTAACCATGACTGAATATTACACTTGGGTTTTCTTCAAAAAATATCTTAATATTGTTGGTAAATCAATGAATCTACCCAAGTGGTATCTTGATTTTGACCCCAATCATGAACCTTTTACTGTACCGGTAAGGTTTAGTCTACGTGCTCATCAGGTTATTTAGTAAGCTCTAGTATATCTTCATTCTTCTTCTTCCTCCAGTAAGTGTAAACTTGTCATTCCTCCTCTGAAGAATCCGCCTGATGGGATAAAGCTGAAGCAGAAGTATTACCAACAATAATACCCACAATAAGTACTACAATATGTGAAGTATGAGTTGTCGCTACACCGGATACTTCTTGAAGAATGGAGCTGTGAGGCTAAAAGAAGGTCCAACTCACACAATATATATATATATATACATATTATAAAATGCCCGATGGCTAATATATTAAAGAGAAAAAAATACATATAAGTTGTATGAGTGAGTCTAAAAGAAGGTTCAACTCACACAATACAACACACACAAAATCTCAAATAAAGCAAAAATACATAAAGATAAAAAAATCAAAAATCACCAACGGGCGCAAAAGCGCTAGGAACGTTCCACTTTAATCCTCACTCTGCCTTTAGTTCTCGGAAGGAAGCCGGCTAACAAATTGATAAGTTGCATTTCCTTAATCATCAGGTCTTTTATTCTATTGGAGCAATTTTTGGAGATCCTATAAAGCTAGATATGCCCACCTTTAACCTGATCATGCCTTCTGTTGCCAGAATACTTGTGGGAATGGATATTACCTTACCTGCTATTACTGAAGTCTGACTGGGAACAACTCACAATGGATATTGGCAACCAATTGTCATGGAACATAAACCTTTTTATAGTACCCACTGTAAGATGTTTGGGCATACACTTGATAAATGTCAAAGGCTCCACCCACCTATGGAAGTTATCAGAAAAAGTTTAAGTTGTGGTAAATCAGGTGGAGATGGCGGTTGTCTTCAGCTCAAGTTATAAAAAATATTGTGATGGTACAGGTGACTGCCCCTTTATTAAGAATGCAAGCAGGAAAATTGAGAAAGCAACACTTTTTTTCCCTGATTGGGAAATTCAAGTTTACTGTTATTAGAAAATTTCTGTGGGGCCACCCACCTATGGAAGTTATCAGAAAAAGTTTTGATGATCTCAAATTAGCAGGAAAGTGGAAAGTGAGGCTCATGGATGGGAAACATATATTGATTCAATTAACCATGACTTAATACTACACTTGGGTTTTCTTCAAAAAATATCTTAATATTGTTGGTAAATCAATGAATCTACCCAAGTGATATCTTGATTTTGACCCCAATCATGAACCTTTTACTGTACCGGTAAGGTTTAGTCTACCTGCTCATCAGGTTATTTAGTCTATTAGGATCATACTTTGGGACCCTATGAAGCTAGATCTACCCACTTTTAATCTTACCAGACTTTCTATGACCATAATACTTGTGGGAAGAGATATTACTTTACCTGATGTTACTAAATTCTGGTTGTGCACAACTCATAATGGATATTGGCAACAAAACTTCATGGGACCTTATTGTTCTTATTGTAAGATGTTTGGGCATATCCTTGATAAATGTCATAAGTTTCATCCTAATTAGAAATCTAAAGATCAAGTGAATAAGGATTGATCAAACCCCACAGCTCTAGACATATTTGTTCTACCTGAAGAGAAAACTACCACAGAATAAGATTTGACGTTTGATTTAATTACCCCTGTGGACCTCCCCCTAAAAATATTGTTTCTGCGATTGAGGAGAAGCTGGATGTCCGTGCGAAGCAAAACTCTATTGAAAACAGTACTGAAGGACCCCTACCTACATGGACTGATAATAAGGAAAACCTTGCAGCTCCATGTCAGCCGTTAAAATTGAGAAAGAATGTATTTGATTTAATATAATATATATTTTTTAAAAAATTAATTGTTTAATTTTGAAAGTATGAGACCGAACCAAGCTCATATTGACGATATTTTAAATAAACGAGTACAACACTACAAGTGACATTCCTATCCCGACAAATAGACATGTCACTTATTTGTGATGCTCGATTAAATAAACTAATGAATTTATGATATCCATTTTAGTCTGCGAACTTTTATGTTGACCAACAAATTTTCCTACATAATAATAAAATTTAGATAGAGTTTATATTACCTGGGTTCTTAAAGTTCCCTATAGATGCAAGCCCCTATAGTTAATTACCTCTCAAATGAATGAAGTCACTTAAGAGAACTCTCGATGATAATCAGATGTATCAATCTTCATGAATTGAAAGTTTACGATTTTCAAGGTTGGATAAACAAAAGTCAAGTGGGGAAAGGGACTAAATGGGAACAATTATTTTTGTAATCAAAAGAAAAAAAAGTAGGGGATGTCACAGATCCTGAGAAAAACCTCGAAGACTTCCTAAACTATCTTATTGTTTGACTTCAATTTCAAGAAGATATTTTTTAATATTTCATCCTGTCAATTTTATTATTTAGTCATATAAATAGCTTGAAAGATATGAGGGTTTACGTCGTATCGGACGACGACCTCGGAACCTAAAGCCAGTTGATCGTCATCCTCCACCGTGCTGCCCACGAAGACTTGCTCCAAGCTCCAAACTGTAGCAAATCCAAATTTAGTTTATGTTTTGAATTTGCAAGTATAATTACTGGGTCGGTGATCTACTGCTGGGTACCTCCTATAAAACCAAACTACTGGTCACCTATTCTAAGGGTATAATGCGTAAAAAGAAACAGTAACAGGTGCAGTGACAGAAAAGCAGTAGAGAGTGCAGAAAGGAAAACAATAGTGGAGAAAATGCAGTAAATGTACAATAAAGAGCATTAAAGAACGCAAGTAAAGAAAGTAAAACACTATAAATGTAAAACAAACCTGTATACCTGAAGAGGCTGCTGCTACTATAAATGTGGTCGATGTCTTAGGTACGAGTATAGTAAAAGACTTTAAGAGATGTGCAAATATGACATTTATATAAGTAAGCATGAGCAGTAAAAAGAAACACCACCTGGAAAGACTTGAGAAAAGCGAAAAATATCCCACATTAAGTAAGCCGAAGAAAGTCATCGAAAACACGAGCAAAATCTGAAGAAAGACCATGAGTGTTTTACAAAATTTCAACAAACCGTAAGCAGCACACGAAGTATCCGAAAAATGAGAGAACCGTAAGCACTCGGGATGGGGTAGACTCAAAATCAGGACCTTGGGTCAAAGTCAAGACCCTGGAGCCCTAACAAAATAATCAACACCATGCATATGTGATCCAACAGTAAATAAAAGGTCGCCAGCCTAACAATCACAAAAAAGGGTAATTCCTAACCTAGTTCATATGACTAACCCGAGAAATTTTCCGAAAATATTTAGTAAAGATTTCATTTTTCAAAAGAAATTTTAATTTGTCATGCACTTTGAAATTTTTTTTTTATTTGATTATGTGTGTACATATAAATATCACTTAAGAAAATTTTCATACTTTAGAAAGTTAATGAGTCAGTCATATTAGTAGGCTGGAACTTCTCACTGTCTGTAAAAGAAGGGTAATTATTTACTAAGTATTAGATGTGCAGTAGTGTCAATTCCTCATTCTTTCAAGGTCACTGATAGATGTGCAGTAGTGTCAATTCCTCATTCTTTTAAAGTCACTGAGTCAGAATTGTGCTAAAATTTCTCACGCATACCTAGATGTCTTTTACATCATTGTCCTTGAACCCCAAAATCGATCTACTTATAGCCTTATTTGATGGTTCATATATAGCAAAGTCTATATATGTGCGCTTATGCTTCGGACATAAGCACCTAAAACAAACTACGAAGCAAGAAAAGAAAAGAAGAAAAACGGGGTGAGAAAGATGAGGAATTGATCCATTTGAAATACGAAAATAGTGAAAGATGAATCTACCCTCAAAGCCACATTCAAAACTGAATCTAAAATAAATCTCCACATCCAATGATGTGCATTCGAAAGGCTCATTTAAAATCCCCCAAAAATCATGATCCCCGAAGCTCCCCAAACTTTCGTAAATCCAAACCTTTGTGATTCCCCACCTTTCCCAAAAGAAACAACATTTTAACTCTCCCAAAAGTGGCGTTTTCACAGACAAAGGCCCTCAAATATATTTCACTCTCCAAAATAGAACATGCTTGAACCTCAAATCAATGAGCCAAAAAAAAAATCCCCCACTCAAACTCTTCCAAAATGTCATATACTTCAGCCATTATCAAGAAAAACTGAGCCAAAACGGAACAAGAATAACTCTCAAGTCACCTTTAAACATCGTTTAATCACCTCGAGAAAAGCAGCATTTAATGGGGCAAAAATGGAACTTTTAGCTTGTAAAAGAGAAAGAGGGTTGTCACGGTTCCAATTGAAAGATTCTAAGAAGAAGCAGGGAATTGTATTCGTTTAAAACCATGCAGTCATAACGTTCTTACCACAGTCAATCTTGAGAACAAGCTTAATCATAAAGCCAAGCAATGAAGTGTGAATGAATCCCAAACATGAGCCTCGACCTCTCTGAAACCAGGCCAAACCGAAATCCAAACCTCACCAAAATAGGG
Source organism: Phalaenopsis equestris (assembly GCF_001263595.1). Taxonomy (NCBI): domain Eukaryota; kingdom Viridiplantae; phylum Streptophyta; class Magnoliopsida; order Asparagales; family Orchidaceae; genus Phalaenopsis; species Phalaenopsis equestris. The sequence continues at coordinate 116,876 of NW_018164771.1, read as the reverse complement.
TGAAAAACTGCAGCCCAAACGACTATCAAAAAGAGCCTCAAGTGCAGCTTAAACTCCCCCAAAATCATGCCAAACCGCAGCCTACAAACCGCCAAAGACAAGCTCAAAATATTGCTAAAAGGCGCATTTAAAAGCCCCCAAAACTACAGCCAAACCACTCAAAACTAAAACAAACCGCAGCCCAAAAGGCCATCAAAATCAGGCTCAAAACCTGCAACCAATTCAGCCCAAAACCAAACCAAGAACCTGCAGCCAAACCTCTCCAAACTAGGTTAAACCGCAGCCTAAAAACTGCTCAAAACAAGTCAAGAAAGCAGCCCAAAAACTTCCCAAAGCAATGTGTAATGCCAAACGTTTTAGGCATGAAGATGCACCTACAATAAAATATATCCCACCTCTCATTTATCCAAGATAAATTGAATGCCTACCTGCTTTTCATCAACAACCCATCTCAAAGAAAAGAAATAGCTAATACAGTTAATAAAACCATAATGAAAACCGAGAAGAGAAAATTTCAGCCAAACCGCAAGGTAGAGAGAAACTATGGAGATAAAAGAACTCCAAAACAACATCCAAATCATGACCAAGATAGGACAAAACTGCAGCCCGGATTTTGCCAAAACAGGGCAGAAAACTCAGTCCAAATCAGCCCAAAATATCGCCAAAAGACGCATTCAAAAGCCCCTAAAACTACAACCATTTCAGCCCACAAAAAAAAAAAATTTTTTTGAAAGGTTCTAAAGAGCTTGTCAAAATCAGCCCACAAAAGGTGCATTTTAAAAGCTCCCAAACCACAACCAATTAAGCTCAAAAGATGTGTTTTTAAAAGCCCCGAAGTGCAGCAAATTCATCTCAACATATGCAATTTTAGAAAGCCCAAAACCATGTATATATGCGGCCCAAAATAGTTTTCAGAACCTTTCCAAACAGAAATTACATAAGGCCCAAAAACTTTGAGCACGTGTAGCCCAAAAGAATGCTCAAAGCCTTTCCAAAACAGCTCTTAATTCAACTGAAAAAATAGTATTTAAACCCGTCCAAAACAGTGAATAAACAACTTTAAAACGATGTTTAAATCTACCCCAAAATCATGCATATATACCCTCCAAATCGACAAAAGTTCAGCATAATTACACACATAAACTCCAACAAATCTAACACCGATGCTTATAGTCAATCAAATGTAGCATAAATATGTCTCCAAACCAATCAAACGTAATATTTACGTATCTCCAACAAGTCTATATCCAGTAACAAAAAGCATAGTTAGATTTCCCAACTGTATCCATATGAAAGTCCTAGCTCAAAAATAAAAAAGGAATCCCTCTTTTTACAAGATGGTACATATAAGAAAAGCTGCTGAAGATGCTGCTAAACAAGAAAAAGCTGATGCTGAAGATGCTGCTAATCCACTCATACAACCAATCCTTGTTTAGCAGCATCTTGTTTAGCAGCATCTTCAGCAGCTTTTTTGGCAGCTGCTTCTATATCCCGCAACACCATGGTTCTGGAGGCCACCATGATTTGTATCGACAATTCGGAGTGGATAAGGAATGGAGACTACGCTCCAACTCATTTCCAGGCTCAAGCAGACGCTATCAATCTTGTATGTGGGTCTAAAACCCAGTTGAATCCAGAAAATACGGTGGGCTTGCTCACTATAGCGGCTAAAGGAGTCCGTGTTTTAGTCACTCCAACTAGTGATCTTGGGAAGATCTTGGTTTGCATGCATTATTCTCTTAGGTCTGGAGATTGGGAGTGAATTAAATTTGGTATCCGGAATCCAAGTTGCTCAATTGGCTCTCAAACATCGCCAAAACAAACATCAGCAACAGAGGATCATAGTCTTTGTCGGAAGTCCAATTAAGCATGAGAAGAAGTTGCTGGAGACTATTGGCAAAACATTGAAGAAGAATAGTGTTGCTCTTGATGTTGTTGATTTTGGGGAATCCGATGATGGAAAATCTGAGAAGTTGGCTGCACTTGTTGCAGCGGTTAATAAAAATGGCAACAGTCACATAGTTAATATTCCCCCTGGACCAACTGCTCTCTCTGATGCAATATTAAGCACACCCATCTTTACTGGTGATAGTGATGGAGGAAGAGGTTTTGCTGCTGCCGCTGCTGCAGTGTCGGTCAACTTTTTGATTTCGATTAGATTTA
>NW_018164771.1:101756-114613 GCF_001263595.1 Phalaenopsis equestris | reverse complement strand
TATATATATATGTCTTATATGCATCAATTTTACATGATTTTTCTAGTATTTTATTTGTTTTTTATGTATTTATCATAAATTTACATTTAAGAAAGATTTTTTTTAGTATTTTGCAGGATGCGAGTGTTTAATATGAACGATTTGGAACGTGAAAATCTAGCAAAAAAGTGACTTGAGTCGGCGTGATCACGCCTGAAAACAACATGACCTCGTCACCTACGGTGTGACCACGCGAACTCTAGCATAATTGCGGTGTGACTACGCCGCAATTGGGCGTGACCATGCCGTGTCTTTCAGCATATTGGCGTGACCACGCCGACAATCGGGAAAATAATTTAGGAAGGAAAAATTGATTTCCAAATCTGTGGTTCTTGCTATAAAATTGTTTTTTAGGGCTTTTTGGAGGAGGTTTTGGATCAAGGTCATTGGAGGCTGTTGGAGGCAAGGGTTGGAGAGAGTTTTGAGTGCTTTCTTGAAGTTCTTCTTTCTCCCTTGGTTGAAAATTTCATGGGTGAGTTTTTCTCTGTTTTATGAGTTGTGAGAGATCTTTATATGAGAGGAAGGATTGCTACTATTGTGGAGAAGACAAATTATTGTAAGTTTAACATATTTATGTTTCTAGCAATGAAATCCTGCATAATTTTTTTTGTTATGGTTTTTTCGACGATGCATGAATAAATTCATTTCTTCGTGTCTCTGTGATGTAGGGTAGTGGATTTAATCGTGATATTTTTGAAATGTTTTTCCGTTAATGTTTTCTTTGTGTTTTCATGTCATTTTTTGTTGGCTAACCTATAAAAGTCATTTACTTCTAGTCTGACTAATTAATATATTAAAATATTTCGTGAAACTGCGACATTTAACTGTTGCATAGTGGAAACGAATGGTTAACCATAAAACTCCGAGAGAACATATTCCAGTGGAATTCTGAAATTATTCCAGGCGATCACAACATTTATGTGGAATGCCATGAGGACTGAAGAAGTCTCAACTCAATGGATTCTAGACTTCTTTTGATCTAGACATATACATAATGAGTAATATATCTCTGATTGACAACAATTACATAGGAAAATATTTAGGAAAATCGCGATCGCCACGATCCCTGAATCACAGAGGTGTGAATCTCATTATTCATGAAGGAACTCACAAGATCTTTTTCGTTATTTTTGTATCCTATTGCCGACAATGTGCTCTATTTTTGGTAGAGACTTAAACCTTCTTCGCAATCATGCCAAATTATGTTCACTAAATTTGTAAACTAGAGTTTTTTTTCTGCGGAAATAGTTGTTAAGACTTTCTTCATGGGATCGATACGCAGACACTTACCGCAGACAACTTGATAAACACATTTGCCCTGTATGACCAACTTTGTGGTAATTTTTTAGCGTCTTTGTCCTGGAAAGACGCTAATAATTATTTTTTATTTTAGGAGAATTTTATTTGAAAGACTTAGGATCTTGGTTTGACACTTTTATCTTATTATTTTTCCTATTTATTTTCTGCTTATTATTTCTGTTGATTGCATTTGTATTGCTGTTGTGTTTTTTTGTAGGTGCTGAAAAAAGCCGAAAAAAATTAAAAGCTAAAAAACCAATAAAAAATGTTCCAACACTTTGAAAAGACAAATCCCCATAAAAGTTATTTTACATCTTTTGTGGAGTGTAACAAAACATTGATGACTAGCCTTCACAATCTTTACCCCCTGACATAGGAGCTAGGTTTGATCACACTTCTTCCAATGCCTACAACCCCAACTTACCCAAACTCTAATTGGAACATTAATGACATTAGTATAGCAAGCCAACATTGGGGGAGAACTCAAGCCAAACTTGTAGAAAATTGGGACAACTTGGGCAAGGACCACATTTGTAAAACTCAACATTGGGAAGTCACCTCTAAACCCCATATTAAGGAAAATAACATGTCGTTAGAAGAATTTGTGGTAAATTTAAAGAATGAATCAAACATTGACACCCAATGTTGGTCGACCTACCCAATGTTTAATAGGAACAAAAATAACCCTAGAGTAGGCAACCAGAAATCAAAGTACGCCCCCCAAGTCGATCCTATAGGAATTTAGAGTAACCATGATAGTGACAACTCTGAAAAAAATCAGTATTTGGAGGAAATAGTGATAAACCCAGGAAAGGAGTTATAAAGCCAAGTTGCTGCCCTTAGAAATATAGAAAATCAAGTTGAAGAGTTAGCTAACATATTAACTAATGAACTCCAATGGATGTTATGGGTAGCAGAGGGCCATACCTTTGAATCTAAAGAGTTGATCTCTGAAGAGCATGCTGAGTTGGATGAGTTTTGTTGGAGGGTGGCTGAGGAAGAATCTGCTCTTCTTTTTAAGGTAACCTCGAGCATTGTTAGAGAAGGAGTGCCCAAGAGGAAGAGTTGGAAGACAACCCTAGGGAAGAGGGTAATCAAGTAGAGTTTGATCCAAAACCTGAAGAACCTAGGGTGAACCCATACCAAAATTTAGGAAACTTAGAATTATCTTTTAGGGACTGATTTCTTACAACTTTCGAGGAAAACACTGATATGAAAATAGGGGAAATAATTAGGAGAATTCTGGATTTAGAAAAAAATTGTAGGAATGATAATTTGAATCAATCCCCTACATACCCTCAGGAAGAACTGAGAAGAAAAAGTTGCACGAAATTTAATTTTGAGGATTTAGTAGAAATTCCAGAGTAAACAAAAGATTGTGCTTTTGATCGAGGATTACATTGAAATTTTGATCCTGGAGTAAGTCTTTTTCGTTAGACTGAGGACATTAAATTAAACATTATCTTGGGAGGCAACTTAAGTGATATCTGATGTGTTGAGCACATTTCTTTTTTTTTATTTTTTGCAATTGTTTTAAAATTCATTTTAAATTTTCCTTTGATATTTACTTTAAAGTTTGCTTTGAAATTGCTTTAAATTTTTATTTGAACGAGTCTTGTCCCTCCACAGAGCGATTTATGCATCGTTACATATTTCTCATTCTTGTTTTCTAAGATTCATGTGATGACTCTTTCATTTACCCATTTTTCCTGCACTTATTTGTTTTTTAATTCATTGCTACTTCATGTCATTCATATGTTGGAAAGAAGCAAGTTTGAGGTGGGAGAAAATACCTTTTTTACAAACCTAAAAGTAGTTCATATAGCTTAGTAAAAGATTCAATATTCACAAAGTAACTCTATTAGAAATTCTAATGTATTCAAATTGATTGTCAAATTTATTAAAGGGAGGATAAATGTCATTTAAGATAAATTAACCTTAATGATTTAATAATAAGTTTTAAGAAATGAACAACTTTAATCTTTTTTTAAAGAAATCTATAGATTGTTAAAAAAGTGTAATTTAAATATTAATTGGTCAACCAAAAATATTTTTAAATTTTATTAAGTTTATTTTTAACCAATTAATATTGTCTCAATTTTAAACTGACGGAATAACCTAAAGGTATGACCTAAAGGTATGGCACGAAAATATCATAATTGAAATTTATTGCCTAAGAAAAACTACATTCCTTCATATTTAAAAATCGAAAAGAAAAAGTTACTAATTAGATATAGTAATTCTCAATTGAAAACGAAAAAAATATAAAAAAAATGTTAAGAAATGAAAAGCTCTGAGAATTAAGTAATAAAGATTTCATAATATTTTAATGAGACTCCTTTAAAGTTTTCTTCAAAGAAAAAAGTTAAGTAATTTTAAGTTGGTCAAATTCACTAAGATTGACTTTAAAGACATTCGAGGTTAGTGAAAGATATTTTAAATAACACCAATTTAAAAATCTAAGGGATTTCTTAAGGACGTAACAAAGAAAATTAAGGAAAAAGTTAAGTTATTAATTATTGAAGACAATTGATTTTGAGATGACATTTAAAACACTATTATTTCACTTTTATAAACAAGTTGAATAGTTAAAAACCTACAGGATTACCTATTATTCTCATAAGATCCCAGCTAAGCTATGAGATTACTTGAGGGCAAATAACGAGGTAAGTTTGAGGCTATTGATATGCGTTAATTTTACGTGATTTTATATATGTTTTTATTTGTATTTACATGTTATTGTTATGTATTTATCGTAGATTTACCTTTGTAAAAGGTTTTTCTTTGATATTGCGCAGGATGCAGGTGTTTAATACAAACTATTTCAAACGATACTATCCAGCGAAAAAGTGACCTGAAGCAGCGTGACCACGCCTGGAAGCAGCGCGACCATGCCACCTATCGAAGAACTGCGGCGTGACCACGTCAGATCCGACTTGATCTCACCAACTCTAGCAGAGCTGCGGTGTGACCACGCCGCCCCCTTCAGCACTATGGTGTGACCACGCCGACGAGGGGTAAAACACTTTAGAAAGGAAATTTGCTTGTCAAATCCACGGTTCTTGCTATAAAACTGATTTTTAGGGTTTCTTGGGGGAGGTTCTCGATCAGAGAGTCATTAGAGGCTGTTGGAGGCAAGAGTTGGAGAGAGTTTTGATTGTTTTCTTGAAGGTTTTCTTTCTCCCTTAGTTGAAATCATCAAGGGTGAGTTTTCTCTATTTTATGAGTTGCGAGAGATCTTTGTATGAGATGAAGGATTGCTACTATTGTGAAGAAGACAAAAATTTTGTAAGTATAACTTGTTTTTGTTTCTTGCAATGAAATTATGCATAGTTCTTTTTATTATGGTTTTCAAGACGATGCGTGATTAAATTTTTTTCTCTGTCTATATGATGTAGGGGTGCTGATTTAATTGTGGTTTTTTCGATTTTTTTTTTGTTAGCGTTTTCTTTGTGTTTTCATGGCCTTTATTGTTTGTTAACCTATGAACGTCATTTACTCCAAGTTTGGCTTACTAGGATGTTTGGATATTTCACCCCTAACCATTGTGTAGTGGAAATGAAAGGCTAACTTCATAGATTTTAGTTTCACCCCTAACCATTGTGTAGTGGAAATGAAAGGTTAACCATAGAATTCCGAGAGAATAGACATATTCCAGTGAAATTCTGCAATCATTATAGGGGATCAGAGCATTTATACATAATGTCATGAGAATTGAGGAAGTTTTAACTTCATAGATTTTAAGCTTCTTTTAATCTAGACATAAGCATAAGGAGTAAAATATTCTCGATTGATATCAATCACGTAGAACATTTAGAAAAGTCACGATTGCTTTCGAATCACAGAGGCATGGGTCTCAGCATTTTTGAAGGAACTCACAAGATCTTTCTCGTTGTTTCTATTTCCTGTTGCCTGCAATTTACTCAATTTTTTCTAGAATCTTAGGAATTGAACCTTCTTTGCAATCACGCCAATCTAAATTTACTAAATTAGTAAACTAGGGTTTTTTCTGCTGAAATAATTGTTAAGATCTTTCTCATGGGATCGATACGCGAACTCTTATACCGTAGACAACTCGACACTTTCGCTTGCATCATACAACCAACTTACTTCGCAGTAAGTTTTGGCGTGTCATTGCTCAGGGTAAAGAGGAATAGACCCCGCTCTAAATAGGGGTAAACCATGCTTAGATGGACCGATTGGTCCCTTCTATGCCTGGACCGAACCAGTTCTGAACGAATGTGTGGAAATTGTCGTGCATATGGGGCAAAAGATACCCCGCATTAGCTACTTTTCTATCACACAACGACATCATGACATTTTCTTCCGTTTAATCTTCGACAATTATGGCTTCGGTGACATGTTTAGCGTTTCGGGTGTTGGTAAGGGCAGAAGGTGTAGTAAGGACAGTTTGAATGGAAATGAAGGAGAAACTTTTTTTCGCTCGTATCAGAGCAAGTCTAACCTTAGTTTTAAACCACACAACTGCAACAAAGAGGTGGTACAAGAGAGTTGTTAGATGGAAGGGACCTGGTCTGGGATGGCTGGAACAGTAGCTAGTGGGAAGGGGAGGGGATTTCTAGTGACTGGAATAGCGATGGAAGCAAGCGTGAGCGCTGGAATTGTCAGGGCAACAAAGAGGGTGGCTGCAATAGTGATGGGGGCAAGGACAGAGACGACAGGGAGGCGTGAAGCTCAATGATAGTGGCGATGGGGAGGTTACGGAGGAGGGGGAGGTTGAGGATAGTCACCAGCTTGGAGCGATATACAACCAAAGCATAACTTGTCTTCGGATGCAGCCCTAGAAGGGAACACGAGGAAGCCGATGGATGTATTGATAGAAAACTCACAAAAACTGACCTAAAACATGAAAGCAGTATATCTATAGACAAGGTAAATAGGAGTGGACCCCACTCCAAATAGGAATGAAATCAACTTAATGGAAGCATCGACCTGCCCAAGCCGCAATCTCCAATGGTACTGTAGCAGAGATCGCAGACGGCTCCATTCGGGATGGCTTCCCTAGAAGGGAACACGAGGAAGCCGATGGATGTATTGATAGAAAACTCACAAAAACTGACCTAAAACATGAAAGCAGTATATCTATAGACAAGGTAAATAGGAGTGGACCCCACTCCAAATAGGAATGAAATCAACTTAATGGAAGTATCGACCTGCCCAAGCCGCAATCTCCAGTGGTACTGTAGCAGAGATCGCAGACGGCTCCATTCAGGATGGCTTCATGCGGTATTGTAGCTAGAATCGGAACATTAGTAGAATATGTGGAGGGGTCCTTGCGGGCAGCTCCTGGGTCACCAACTTTATTGCTGCGTCTTGTGTCAACTTCCTCGTTATTTTTGATGATATGTGAATAAACTCCTCGCTATCATTCAAGCACAAATATTTATGATCAATTCTTTTGTATTACCATATTTTGCACTTTGTTTCTAGCTTTGCAAATTACATTCCTAACCCTTTTTAGTACTGTCAGGTTTTATCTGCTTTACTCATCTTTCATAACACTCCTAGATATAGTAGTTGCTAATTTCATTTCTCGCTGTGAATCAAATCTTCTTGGGCAGTTTGTTCTTAACTGTCTTACATCTCTTGCACATGAACCATCCCATGCTGCTTAACCATCCTTTCTTTACCACATTCATCCAAAAGGAAAATCCATAAGCATGCAAGCTCACACACTAACATCTACCCACACATGCCAATGATTGGGTTTTTTAAGGAGAACTGATCAAGTTTCAATGAATTATATTTATAAAAAGAAAGATTTACATACATACCACTCAATTCCTATTTATTTACATATTTAAGACCTAAACTCTAATTTTTACATACATGCCACTTTGTCTATGCATGAAAAGATGTATTTCATTTTTTTAAAGTTAGAATGGTGGTATTTTTTATGTGATATGAAAGATTTGGCTGGTTTTAATGTAGAAAACAAAATTTAGGTGTTAGATATGTATATACATAGGAATTTGGTTGTATATATGTATACACATAGGAATTTGGTGGTATATATGTATATGCCCCTTTTAAAAATAAATTGTTTTACCAGCTCAAAAATACCTTGCGGCTTGCACCTTGCCCATGGATTATTAGAAGAATTTAAGGATTCCTCACTCATATGTCAATGCTATTTCCCTCTCCGCCTTTAGCTGCCTCCATCTTGCTCCTTCCCTTTTTCTCATATTCTCTTTTCTTTGTGCTTACCTTTCCATTGTTCATTGTGATTACCATCATCGCCAATTTCTATCAGGGTGACTGGTTTGAATGGTTTTTTTTTTTTTCTTTTTCTTGAAGTTATCTTTGGTGGTATATATGTATATGCCCCTTTTAAAAATAAATTGTTTTACCAGCTCAAAAATACCTTGCGGCTTGCACCTTGCCCATGGATTATTAGAAGAATTTAAGGATTCCTCACTCATATGTCAATGCTATTTCCCTCTCCGCCTTTAGCTGCCTCCATCTTGCTCCTTCCCTTTTTCTCATATTCTCTTTTCTTTGTGCTTACCTTTCCATTGTTCATTGTGATTACCATCATCGCCAATTTCTATCAGGGTGACTGGTTTGAATGGTTTTTTTTTTCTTTTTTTTTTTCTTGAAGTCATCTTTTGCTGCCATCTCCACTTTTATTGCATCAGTCTTCCTAATTTATTGTTGTTGTTAGAATTGTTGTCATAAACTCCTTAATGTTGCTTCTGCTGAAACCCTTGTTTCTCGTTGTCTTAACTGGTAAGCTGAGTAGTAGATTAGTGAAATAATATAAATAACAATGATTAATCAGAATTGAAGATAAATTATGTAATTTTAGTTGTTACGATGATTTTGATTACATGCTGAAATTATGATGCATCTGAAACCATTCCTTTCACTTAAAAAATAGACTAATTTGTGTTTCGTACTCAAAATGAATGTAAAATATTGAATTTACAGAGGACTTTTCGAGTAGAAGTTATTTTTAAAAAGTTTAACAAATTTATACGCAAAATCACCATTTATTTTTTTTATTAATATTTGTTTGTGGATATTTGACATTTTAGAGATTTTGCTTTCGACTTTTAGTTGTACTATAGTTGCTGCTATTTTTTGGGAGTCTTGTGGACTTTGGATTCAGGTAATACTTCTCAAGCTAGGTGATTGCATTTGTTATGGGATAAACATATTTTAGTAGGGGGTTTTTCTTTACACTTCCTGTAGGTTTTAACTTCATAATAATAAAATTTTTCATACTTTTATAGTTTTATTTAGTCATTGCTATTCTTGTGTTTATGTTAATATGATATTTGATTTATAGCTTGTTTTCTTATGATGTTTATTGCTTAAATTCATTTCTCTTGAAATAAACAGATCCTAAGTTGTGGGAATAATGTTAATAGTGAAGATGAAGATGATTGTGGCTCACACAACAATAAATAAATATATACATATATCTAAGAATGCTTGGACAACAAACTCTTCAAGCTTCGGCATCACCTCCTTTCTTATGATCATGTTTCCCTGCCATCCCACAGAAACACAGGATTCCGCATTTCATGAAGCCCGGCTCCTACGTTCCCTGAAGTCTGGCTCCCGTACCTCACGAATTCACAGACATTCTGTGTTTGTATTTGCCTAATAATCCGGATATATTTATTAAAATGTATCTTATTTAACTTTACCATTTGAAATAAAATTAAAGTTATTCTGTACGGAATTTGTCCTTGAATCTGCCAATCATGCTCCTGATGCTTCCAACTTGGTCCGACATAGTGCATTTTCTTTTCCTTGTCAATTCCTTCAATTGCTTGAATAATCAACATTATTTAGTACTTAAGGCTGTCTCAAAACCATTCTCTTTATTTGCGTTAAAAAACAAAGATAATTGGAATTAATATTTCAAAAGTTTGCTTTGAGAAAAGATGGGCTTTTAAAATTATTTCAATGTCTTGCTTTTAAACTACCTTTGTAAAAGCAGTCCAACCAAATGGGCCATAAATGATCATTTTGTTTAGATTGACAAAGCCTGTCATAGGAAAGTGCATTACATGTCAGAACTAAGGGTGTAAATAAGATAGGTTTGAACGAGTTCAATTATAGTTTTACTCGACCTATTAAGCAAGAAATTCAAGATGTTCTGTATTTGTTTGGTTCATTTGCTAAATGAGCTAAACATGATCAAATATAAATTACAGTTTAAGTGTGTGCAGCCCGTGCCCACACATAACAAATATAATACATATATAATTAAGAATTTATCAAGTCAATTATTATCAAATAAATTCTTGTTTGTGTTAGCTTCTTAAATTGTAATTTAAGCTTATAAAAATAAGTTGGGCTCCGGCTAATTTTTAAGCAGAGCATAGTCTAGCATGAACGACAGTCTTTTTTTAACAACCCTAAGTTAGAACCTTGCAATCATCCGCGAAATTATGCCTCGGATACACCCAGTTCTACATGAAAATTACCCCGGAATTCATAACAAAGACTGAGGTTTAAGCCCATATGGACACAAATCGGTTGAGAACTTCACATAATTTGCTTAAAAAATCAGCCACTACTAACAAATATTCTCAAAACACTTCCAAGGAATCTAGTTAATAACATCCAGACCAACAATCCTATATGTACATAGAACTGAGTAGTACGCCATATAACACCCACTTTTTACCATAAAACAGAACTATCTCACACTCTATCCCTTGTGGAAGTGCTGGTAGGATTGAACTGCATGTCAAGTCCCAGCTGAAGATCTAATCCCCTAGAACTGGTTATTGTACCCACTACTGGCTTCATAATCACAGGCCAGCTATTCTTATGGCTATTTGGCTGCACCATGCCAAAAACACATGAACTCTGCTGAGCTCGAGCTGAACTCGCCTTGGATGGTGTAAAGATCCCCGTTTTAAAGTTTTTTTCAGACTCAGATGAGTCTTGTTCATAGACCCATGGTACAACACAGTTGTATTCTGAACCATGGGTTTTAATAAGAGGCTGAAGATAGCAGTTGATACTGGCCTTCCTTGCCTCTAACTCCAACCTCTTCTTCATCCTCTCCTTCTTATGAGCATTCTGATGACCTCCTAATGCCTGTGAGTTTGGGAATTCCTTCAAGCAGAACTGGCATCCGAACTTTTTTTCCTCACCAGATTCCTGATTCCGGGTCTCACAGCTCTTTCTATGGCTTTCATCGACCAAATAGTTCTTTGTTCCCACCACAAACCGGAACAGCTTGAACCGCTTATCTTCTCCTTTACCCTTCCTGTGATTACCTTCTGCAGAAGTAGAGCCTGGATCCTTCTCCATATCTAAGAGCTTCGGAGAATTCTATTTCTCATATGATTACTGAACTAGTTTTCTGAGTGCCACTACTTATACTGCATTCGCATCTGGTAGAGGGAAAGGCATTATTGATCCAAAAAAGAAAATCATCAATTTCAGAAAAAGAGAAAAGATAGATAATCATGATAATCATACCTATCAGGTTAGCAGACTGTAGTCCTCATTCAGCAAACTTTTACATATCATATACAAAAGAATAACCACCAAAGGCTACATGAAATGCTTCACATCTATAAGATATTAAGATAATATTATATCTTTACGGTGATTAATTCCATTTGATGTTTAGTTTATTTATCACCTAGGTGGCATCATAGAAGATCTGTGCAATCTTTGAATGCTAAAAAGCAGGAAATCATCTACTCGCTCTAGAAAAAAGAAACATATGATATGACATTTTTATTATTAAGAGAAAAGCGTCAAAATATTCCCTTAACATTTTTCAGGTGGTCATTTTAGTCTCATAGTCCCAAAAAGTGTTTAAGTTGGTCCTCATACTCTCATAAAATGGACTAAAATAGTTTCGATGGAGGACTATTTTAGCCTCAATTTAAAAAGTTTGGGGACAAATTTGACACTTCTATAAAATATGGGACTAAAGTTGCGGTGATGTAAACATTCAGGGTACTATTTTGACATCATTTTAAGCAAAATCTTCCAGAATTATGCCTCATTGAACCAAAAGACACCTGTTTTCTGAATATTTGTGCAGGAAGCTGACACGTTAGCCACACATTAAGTTCTGAGACAGCAACATATATTGCTGATGGATAAAGGAACTATGCTTCCCCATGAAGGATTCCTGACAGGTAGATATCTTACTAAAAAAAGAAAACTAGGTATTTGCTGATTGGATAACAGTACAATGGAAACTGAGTTTACATAGGAACAAAACCAGTTATGGAAGCAGTAGAATATTATAAGTGGGAGCTGAGGTAGGCAGAAACACAATAATGATCATATCAGAACATATCTTCTTTTAAAATCAACAGCATCAGGTCATAGGAGAAACAAAGTCATCACCTTCAATCATTTAGACATACAGGCCAAGGAACTTGCAAGTGATAGTTGTTGAGTTGGGACCCACATCATAAAGCAGCCAATTACTTTTTAAATTATTTTTATATTTTGATGAATTTTATTCTGCTGCCACATGGCAGAAAATATTCATTATAATCATAGAAGTTTGGGAACAAGGTGGGTATCAGTCATCAAAGTGCTCTTCTGCTCTACAACTCCTACCTACAATATCTTTATGGGAAATTTAAATCATATTACACAATATTCTTATGTATTTACATATCCAACACCCAAACTTTAATATTTACACTCAGAACACATTGGTGTCATAAAATTATGCATGAAAATGTGTATTTCTCATTTAAAAAGATGTTGATTGTTGTATTTTTATGTGATGTTAAAGATTTGAGTGGTATGCGTGCAATTATGAATGTTAAGGTGTTAGGCATGTAAATATGCAAGAATTGTGTGTTATGCATGTTAATGCCCCCCTATCTTTATTTAATTCTGCTTTCATGTGCAGTTACCACCAGAGCAAGTTTCCTGTTAAACAGAAAAAAGTAGGTTGGTACATAGAAAAATGTTATAAAATTAAATGAATATGTTAGGGAGATGGTGGTGGGCGCTGTTGAGGGCTGATTGATTAATGAAGTTGGTTTCTTCCATTGCATCATTTGTGGTATTTTAATGAACAAAAAATAATAGTCAGAACTATCTTCTAAGTAGCCATTAGATTAATAATTTAAGCTCATTATGTAGGCTTAGAAGAATCTGAGCTTTTAATTGTTATATATTTTTTATTTGATGGTTTTCATATGTGCAGGTTCTCATGATTAATTTTTTAGCTGGATTTTATTGCTCAAGAGCTGTATGAATATTTCATCCTAGCTCTGAATGAATCAAAAATAAATTACAAAGCTGTTAGGTTCAATTATCTATAAAGCGTAGCTGCGAAAAAAGCTTCCCTAGAAAACTCTTTTAAGCAAAGATTTGGGCAGCTGCAGTTTATTAAGAAGCAGTTGTTAAGCTAGTGAAGAATAATCTGATGTTGCAAAAAGTTACGAAGGTTATTACAATTTTTTTTATAAAAAAGTCAGACCGTAACTGGAAAGCTGCCACCACATCTAGCCATGATTGATTAGAAAATGTTAATTTTAGCGGCA
>NW_018164771.1:95873-101656 GCF_001263595.1 Phalaenopsis equestris | reverse complement strand
ACATATTTGTTCTACCTGAAGAGAAAACTACCACAAAATAAGATTTGATGTTTGACTTAATTGCCCTTGTGGACCCTCCCCCTAAAAATATTGTTTCTGCGATTGAGGAGAAGCCGGATGTCCATGCGAAGCAAAACTCTATTGAAAACAGTACTGAAGGACCCCTACCTACATGGACTGATAATCAGAAAAACCTTACAGCTCTCTGTCAGCCGTTAAAATTGGGAAAGGATATATTTGATTTAATATAATATATATTTTTTTAAAAATTAATTGTTTAATTTTGAAAATACGAGACCGAACCAATCTCATATTGATGATATTTTAAATAAACGAGCACAACACTACAAGTGGCATTCCTATCTCGAGAAATAGACATGTCACTTATCTGTGACGCTCGATTAAATAAACTAAAGAATTTATGATATCCATTTTAGTCTGTGAACTTTTATGTTGACCAACAAGTTTTCCTACCTAATAATAAAATTTAGATAGAGTTTATATTATCTGGGTACTTAAAGTTCCCTATAGATGCAAGCCCCTATAGTTAATTACCTCTCAAATGACTGAAGTCATTTAAGAGAACTCTCGATGATAATCAGATGTATCAATCTTCATGAATTCAAAGTTTACGATTTTCAAGGTTGGATAAACAAAAGTCAAGTGGGGAAAGGGACTAAATGGGAACAATTATTTTTGTAATCAAAAGAAAAAAATGTAGGGGATGTCACAGATCCTGAGAAGAACCTCGAAGACTTCCTAAACTGTCTTATTGTTTGGCTTCAATTTCAAGAAGATATTTTTTAATATTTCATCCTGTCAATTTTATTATTTAAGACTTATATTTGAGTGACACGGTCATATAAATAGCTTGAAAGATATGAGGGTTTACGTCGTATCGGACGACAACCTCAGAACCTGAAGCCAGTTAAGGCTTAAATTGCACAACTTGGCTATACAAAGAACTAAAAGATAAAGTGAGGACTTATGTCGCGTTAGGCGAACTACATCGAAGTCCTATGGCTTATTATTTAAACTAGGGAAATAAGTAAAGATATGCCGTTGTAGATCGTCATCCTCCACCGTGCTGCCCACGAAGACTTGCTCCAAGCTCCAAACTGTAGCAAATCCAAATTTAGTTTATGTTTTGAATTTACAAGTATAATTACTGGGACAGTGATCTACTGCTGGGTACCTCCTATAAAACCAGACTACTGGCCTCCTATTCTAAGGGTATAATGCGTAAAAAGAAACAGTAACATGTGCAGTGACAGAAAAGCAGTAGAGAGTGCAATAAGGAAAACAGTAGTGGAGAAAATGCAGTAAATGTACAATAAAGAGCATTAAAGTACGCAAGTAAAGAAAGTAAAACAATATAAATGTAAAACAAACTTGTATACCTGAAGAGGCTGCTGCTCCTAAAAATGTGGTCGATGTCTTAGGTACGAGTATAGTAAAAGACTTTAAGAGTTGTGCAAATATGACATTTATATAAGTAAGCATGAGCAGTAAAAAGAAACACCACCTGGAAAGACTCGAGAAAAGCAAAAAATATCCCACATTAAGCCGAAGAAAGTCATCGAAAACACGAGCAAAATCTGAAGAAAGACCATGAGTGTTTTACAAAATTTCAACAAACCGTAAGCAGCACACGAAGTATCCGAAAAATGAGAGAACCGTAAGCACTCGGGATGGGGTAGACTCAAAATCAGGACCTTGGGTCAAAGTCAAGACCCTGGAGCCCTAACAAAATAATCAACACCATGCATATGTGATCCAACAGTAAATAAAAGGTCGCCAGCCTAACAATCACAAAAAAGGGTAATTCCTAACCTAGTTCATATGACTAACCCGAGAAATTTTCCGAAAATATTTAGTAAAGATTTCATTTTTCAAAAGAAATTTTAATTTGTCATGCACTTTGAAATTTTTTTTTTATTTGATTATGTGTGTACATATAAATATCACTTAAAGAAATTTTCATACTTTAGAAAGTTAATGAGTCAGTCATATTAGTAGGCTGGAACTTCTCACTGTCTGTAAAAGAAGGGTAATTATTTACTAAGTATTAGATGTGCAGTAGTGTCAATTCCTCATTCTTTCAAGGTCACTGAGTCAGGATTGTGCTAAAATTTCTCACGCATACCTAGATGCCTTTTACATCATTGTCCTTGAACCCCGAAATCGATCTACTTATAGCCTTACTTGATGGTTCATATATAGCAAAGGCTATATATGTGCGCTTATACTTCGGACATAAGCACCTAAAACAAACTATGAAGCAAGAAAAGAAAAGAAGAAAAAGGGGGTGAGAAAAATGAGGAATTGATCCATTTGAAATACGAAAATAGTGAAAGATGAATCTACCCTCAAAGCCACATTCAAAACCGAATCTAAAATAAATCTCCACATCCAATGATGTGCATTTCAAAGGCTCATTTAAAATTCCGCAAAAATCATGATCCCCGAAGCTCCCCAAACTTTCGTAAATCCAAACCTTTGTGATTCCCCCACCTTTCCCAAAAGAAACAACATTTTAACTCTCCCAAAAGTGGCGTTTTCACAGACAAAGGCCCTCAAATATATTTCACTCTCCAAAATAGAACATGCTTGAACCTCGAATCAATGAGCCAAAAAAAAAAAATCGCCCACTCAAACTCTTCCAAAATATCATATACTTCAGCCATTATCAATAAAAACTGAGCCAAAACGGAACAAGAATAACTCTCAAGTCACCTTTGAACATCGTTTAATCACCTCGAGAAAAGCAGCATTTAATGGGGCGAAAATGGAACTTTTAGCTTGTAAAAGAGAAAGAGGGTTGTCACGGTTCCAATTGAAAGATTCTAAGAAGAAGCAGGGAATTGTATTCGTTTAAAACCATGCAGTCATAACGTTCTTACCACAGTCAATCTTGAGAACAAGCTTAATCATAAAGCCAAGCAATGAAGTGTGAATGAATCCCAAACATGAGCCTCGACCTCTCTGAAACCAGGCCAAACCGAAATCCAAACCTCACCAAAATAGGGTGAAAAACTGCAGCCCAAACGACTATCAAAAAGAGCCTCAAGTGCAGCTTAAACTCCCCCAAAATCATGCCAAACCGCAGCCTACAAACCGCCAAAGACAAGCTCAAAATATTGCTAAAAGGCGCATTTAAAAGCCCCCAAAACTACAGCCAAACCACTCAAAACTAAAACAAACCGCAGCCCAAAAGGCCATCAAAATCAGGCTCAAAACCTGCAACCAATTCAGCCCAAAACCAAACCAAGAACCTGCAGCCAAACCTCTCCAAACTAGGTCAAAACGCAGCCTAAAAACGGCTCACAAAAACAAGTCAAGAAAGCAGCCCAAAAAGCCATCAAAATCTCTCCTAAATGAGGGCAAAACTGCAGCCCAAAAACTTCCCAAAGCAATGTGTAATGCCAAACGTTTTAGGCATGAAGATGCACCTACTATAAAATATATCCCACCTCTCATTTATCCAAGATAAATTGAATGCCTACCTGCTTTTCATCAACAACCCATCTCAAAGAAAAGAAAAAGCTAATACAGTTAATGAAACCATAATGAAAACCGAGACGAGAAAACTTCAGCCAAACCGCAAGGTAGAGAGAAACTACGAAGATAAAAGAACTCCAAAACAACATCCAAATCATACCGACGATGAAGTTTAAAACATACCCAAGTGTGCTCAACATGCCCCAACATGAAATAGTGAAAATAAAGAACAACTAAGTGGCCATGAACTTTTAAGGAGTTCACTAGTTATGCTAGTGTGAAGCTCTTCCATTCGATCCCCTTTTTTTAGAACAAAGCTTGCACCCCTTCTTTTACCCTTTTTATTTAAAGCAAAACAAGCCAACTCAAGACTCCAAGCTAAGCAACACCTCACACTTTTAACATGCATAAAACACGCATTAGAATTAGGAGGAAGGAGAATGCCACACCCATGCATATAGGCTGCCCAAAATAGTGCTCAAAACCTTTCCAAACAGAAATGACATAAGGCCCAAAAAACGTTGAGCACTTGTAGCCCAAAAGAATGCTCAAAGCCTTTCCAAAACAGCTCTTAATTCAACTGAAAAAATAGTATTTAAACCCGTCCAAAACAGTGAATAAACAACTTTAAAACGATGCTTAAATCTGCCCCAAAACCACACATATATCTCTTCCAAATCGACAAAAGTTCAGCATAAATACACACATAAATTCCAACAAATGTAACACCGATGCTTATAGTCAACCGAATGTAGCATAAATATGTCTCCAAACCAATCAAACGTAATATGTACGTATCTCCAACAAGTCTATATCCAGTAACAAAAAGCATAGTTAGATTTCCCAACTGTATCCATATGAAAGTTCAAGCTCAAAAATAAAAAAGGAATCCCTCTTTTTACAACATGAACAAGTATATATTGCACTTTCTTTCACATTTACCAATCATGCACAACACAATGCATTCTATCTTTTCCAACCCATCCAAAAAGAATCAAGAGGAGCTCCTCAACATCTCTTTCAAAATCCGCATGATGAAGAGCAAAAAAGAGCTCCATAATCTTTTCCAAACCATCAAAAATGTGAATTCAACAAGCATTTAAACATGTGATCTTCAAAATCAGCGAAACTAATAATAAAGAGAGGCTCCAAATATTTTCTCCTAAGCATGGTAAAGATGAAACCTAAGCTCAGCTTCAAACATACATTTAAAAAAAAATAGTGAGGTGAAGAGTAAGTGAGGAGCAAGAAAGGCTCTAAAAATAACATCCTAAGCATGCTAGTATGGAACTTCCAATGTACTTAAACATAAGTTTCAGCAAAACAACGAGTTGAAGAGCAAGTAAGAAGCAAGAAAGACTCCAAAAATAACATCCTAAGCATGCTTTGAAAACCATTCAAGTATGGAGCAAATAGAGAAGGAGAACTCCCAACTACCATTCTATATGCAAGCTAGAAGATGATGTGAATTGCAATATTTAATGTGTCGACTGTTCGAATTGCGAATTTCGTGTACGCGAAAGTGCAAATGTACAAGAGTCAAATCTAGGGCTTAATGATTCTATAGGGACTCCTTTCGGGTTTCCTCATGTTGGTTTCAATCTCCTAAGTACTGGTGGTCAATACCACACATGCAAAACTCCAAAAGGGTAAAGAAGTAGGTTGGATTTCTAAAATGAGGCGGGTCTCATTTCTAATGTTCTAAGATAGTCAAAGGGAGAACCTTAAGGCTAGACCATAAACCGTAAGAAGAAAACTAGACCTCACTAAAAATGAGGTCAACAATCCCCATCTTCAAGAAGTATCAGGAGCAGAGGCGACAACTCATACCTCAAACACACTTAAACCTCTTGTGAGTACAACTTTTGACAATCTTTCTACTGCAGCAATACCAGCCATCCAAATGAGCAACAATCTTCGGATGAGGAATGTCAGATCTACACTTCCAGGAGGAAGAAAAAGAATGGAAATCTACATGAACTAAAGAATCTAATGGATGACACTTTGGTTACTTCGAGCAATGGTATGCACCTAACTAATTTGTAGCTGGTTCTCTTCTGAGAACTAGAAGCAGAGGCAGAAAGAAATTGGGTCGTCCCGATTGATCTTATATATACCATTTATTTTTGGGGTTTTTTTTTTTTATTTTTTTTTTTATTTTTTTACCGTGTGGGTTGGGGGGCCTTTTTGGGCCCACTCATACAACCTATCTGTACCCTTTTCTTATTAATATAATTGCTCTTGCGCTTTTTAATATATATATATATATATATATATATATA
>NW_018164771.1:93389-94525 GCF_001263595.1 Phalaenopsis equestris | reverse complement strand
CCTATAGAGGCAAGCCCCTATAGTTAATTACATCCGAAGTGACGGGAGTAACTTGAGAAAACTCTCGATAATGATCAATGGTTCTAGTCTTCAAGAATTCAAGGTTCAGGTTTTCAGGGTAGGATGAGAAAAATCAAGTGGGAATGGCTCAATGCGGAACACTTATTTTTAGGAGTCCAAAGGAAGGAGAAGGTAGGAGATGTCACTGATCCGAGGTAAATCTCGATGACTTCCCAGACTATCCTACGGTGTGGCTACATTTTTGGAGACAACGTTAATTAAGTGTTTAATCTTGCCAGTTTTATTATTTGGGACTTAAACTTGCATAATGTCTGATTATGCAAATAGCCCCACAGAGATATAAGGGTTTACGTCGTACCATACGACAACCTCGGAACCTAAGGCAAGTTAGGACTTACGCTGCACAACTTTATTGTACAGGAGCCTAAAGAGGGAATGTGAGGATTTACGTCGCGCTAGACAAGCTACCTCGAAGTCCTATGAGTTGTTATTATGCTAGAAAGGGATAATGTTGAAGAAGATCTTCTTGTTGCTCGCTTCAAGCTCCTCGTCGTGCTGCCCACAAAGTTGGCTCCAAGCTCTTGTCGTCGTGATGACTCCAGGGTTTAAGTGTTTGCGATGGGTGATTTATGTTTCACGGTTTTAGTTTTAATGTTTTGATTTTGTTTTGTTTCAATTTTGGTTTTGCATGGAGAATAAACAAATCGCAGGTAAATAAAATGTACTTAAAATGTAAAATACAATAAAGTAAAATGCTGTAGATAAACTGTAAAAGCGTACCTGAGCATCTGCTACTGTTGCGTGATTAATATTGCGAGCATAGTATGATTTGCAGTAGATTTTAATAAACTTGCAAGAAAATTAAATAAAGCAATAAAACCCAACATGAAAGTCATAAAAAAAAACGAGTAGTAGAAATCATGAGCAAAAGAAACCCTTAGCCACATATGAAAGATCAGGACTGGGTGTAAGACATTGGTAAAAGTGGGGGCTCAGAGCTGGATTGTGTGCTTCCCGACCTTGGGTAAGAGTTGTCAACCCGACAATCTACAGAAGGCAGTCCTTAACCTCGATCCAAATGACTAACCATGGACTTTTATAAATTTTCATAGAAA
>NW_018164771.1:74590-90944 GCF_001263595.1 Phalaenopsis equestris | reverse complement strand
GAAGAAGCGCAACAGATGTTTTGATCGGGAGTTACGATCGAGTCGCAGAGAAGAGCGGGTGAGGCGAGTGTGGATCTTCGGCGCAAGGAGGAGGAGATCGCGCGAGGAAGAAGCGAGCGGAGCTTGGATTTCGGTGTAGACAATCGTGGAGTGCAATGGAGCTTCAGTGCGGGGCTTCGACGAGCAGAAGTCTTCGGTCGAAAGGAAGCTGGGTTTCAAACTGGAGAAGATGGCGTCGAGCAGAAGAGGAGCTGACGAGGATTTCAGTGGCGAGGGAGAGAGGTTTCGGTGCAGAGGAGAATAGACGAGCAGGGGATGAAGAGGAGGCCGAATGCCAGGAGGGTGAAGGAACGCTCGAATTGTATACCAAAAATGTATCTGTTACGGGTGATTAGGCGGGGAATTGAATTCCTTCCTTTCTGGCAGCCAGCTTAATTGGAAAAGCTTTATGAGCGGGGGAATTAAATGATAAATTTGAATTTTGAATTTTGAATTTTGAAATTTCTGAGCTGAAGTAATTAGCCCGTGCTTAATCCATATCGATCCTGAATCGAACCCGGGTCGGACCTGGGCGGAGTCCGGGCCCGCGCACCGCTAATTAAAAGAAATGTGCATCGATTTTCGTGCAGTTCACGCGAGTGTGGAACTACAACAATATGGGTGTCTTTTCTAGTTAAAATTGACGTTTCGGACGCGTCAGCGCGGTCCGTTTCGTCATCCGGGATCGTTCGGACGAGTTTGCCGGCTAGCGAGTCAATTTAAGCCAAAATTGTGTGGAGTGCGATACGTGCGAGGAATTTCGGCGTTCGCGAGTAATCGAGTCACAAAAGGCTCACCTAAGGTTGTTTGATCCTATAGGAACTCATTTTCGGGCTCTCTACATGTTGGTCCTGAGCCCTTGCAACTAGAAGTTGAGTGCTTGGAACCACTCATACGAGTTCTTCACAAAAAATGAGTTAAGAAGTGGCTTGAAGTTCTACGAGAGGTGGGCTCCGTTGCTAGTCTGCTAAGATGGTCAACAAGAATCTCCTAAGGCTAGATTTTAGGTTCTGGGAGTTGGAGACTAAGACCTCACTAAAATGAGGTCAACATGTCTATGGATGGTGCCAGGCTTGAGAGTGAGGCTGTAGCCGATACTAATATGTTGTATGTCACTGCTGACCAAGACTTAGCTTTTGCACTTCAAATGTCTGTGCAGGAGAATCCTAAAGATGCTCCGGACCCATCTGATATTAGCAAGGTTTTGGAGGACCAGTCTTTTGTTTCATCCATTCTCAACTCGCTGCCAGGTGTTGACCCTAACGACCCTTCTGTGAAGGATTTACTAGCATCATTATGAAGCCAAACAGAGCAAAAGAAGAATGAAGATAAATCTGAGAAAGAAGGTGAAAACTAGAAGGTCCGTAACGCGTATTACTTCGCTAGAATTCAGATCTCAGCTCAGCAGCTCTGATGGAAGACATGTCGAGTCTTTTTATGAAGACAAAGCCATTGTTTTTCAGTTACCCATCAATGGAAGTGTTTTTATTTTATTTATTGCAATACTTATTTAGTAAATCAGTTCATGGTGGTTGAAAAACTATACGAATTTATGCAGATTTAGGATGATTTCATTTATGTTTTTTTTTAAAAAAAAACAAAATTTGGAAGAACAATAACATTCTGAACGAACCAAAGTGAGCATTTGCCTTGCCACAAAAAAAAAAAAAAATGAATATATATATATAAATATATAATACATTTTTTATTATAAAAAGCCCAAGGGCTAATATATTAAAGAAGTAAAGATACAGATAGGTTGTATAAGATGAACTAAAAGAAGGTCCAACTCATACAATACAACACACAAAAAACAAAAGAAGCAAAAATATATAAAGATAAAAAATCAAAAATCCACAAAAAGGCGCAAAGGTGTTAGAGACATCCCACTTTAGTTCTTCCTCTGCCTCTAGTTCTCGGAGGAGAGTCAGCTAACAAATTGATAAGGTGCGTATTATTACCCGAAGTAACCAAAGTATCATCCATAAGACTCCTGAGCTCGAGTAGATCTCCATTCTTCTTCTTCCTCCTGGAAGTGTAAACATGTTATCCTTCATCCAAAGAATTAGTCTGGTGAGGTGGTAGAGCTGTAACAGAGTGTAAGACGTTGCACATCATGATCCCCTTAATTCTGAGTAACATTGACATCTTTCTGGACTTGATGAGGCAGAAGTAAAGCAGCAGAGGTATTTTCACCTATAATATCAGTGGGCGGAGTTTGAAGAATCTCCCTTGCTCATGCGGAGTTTGAAGAATCTTCCTCGCCTCCACGATAAGATGTTCCAAAGACGGAGGAGCTAAAGTAATGTGTGGAGATTGAATAGTTAATATACTGCTTGCGGGAATATTGATGTCTACAGGTGTATCTTTTTTATGATCGATAGTGTTAATAACTTCAAGCTGAGCAGGAGTTGGAATCGCTGCCTCTAGCGGAATACTTTGTTTTTTGGGTTTGAGGTGTGGATGTAGATGATGACATTGAAAACTGGAGTGGCCGAACATACGACAGTTCGAACAATACGAAGGAAAAGACTCCATCTCTACCTTCTGCTAATATCCATGATGTTGTGTGCCCAACCAAATTTGCTCAGAAGCGGAAGAAGTAATCTCTTCCAACAAGTACTCTAGCTTCAAATGTATGGAAAAGATTAAAAGTAGGAATTTCCGTCTTGAGTGGCTTACCATAAGTTGAGGCAATAAAATACAACACTTTTTGAGAAAAATAATGAAATTTCAAACCAGAAAGACAAATCTAAACTGGAATGATTGGCGGTTCCGTCTATGAGTCAAAATCCACAAACCATTTCAGAATCTTCATTGCTTTGTTATCAATCCAGATTATCTTTCTAGCAAATAAACGTGTGTAATCTTCTTCATTATTAATTTATATATATATATATATATATATATATATAAATATAATATGCAACTTAAAATGATCTAATTAGCAAAAACACCTCTTTGCTTATGCACTAATAGAAAAAGAATCCCAACATACAGCAGTGCATTTAATGCTTTGCAATACTTACTAAAATAGAACAAAAAATAGCTCAAATGCTCAACGACATTACATCAGAGAGGCTGGTACCAAAGTTTAAACAAACAAAAAGACAGCCTAAATATTTACTAAAAGCAAATAGGAGATTACAACTAAGCACACTGAAGGCAAAATAACAACAGACGATAGACAAACTCAAATTCGGGTCTGATCTTAGGATTGTGATGGTTGGCTAGGTCGATTGGAAGGAGGAAAAAGTGGTAGGAGACTGGAATGGTTGGATGGGTGTGGAAGGGAGAGAGTGGGTGGGGATTACAGAAAGTAAGAACTTCTTGGGGGCCGTTTTGGGGTGGCTGGTAATATAGGGTGGTTGGGAGTGTCCAGAGAATAGTAGGCTGGCTGTTCTGAGTGACAACAAAGGTGGGAATGAGGATGGCGGCAAGGGGGCAGCATGTAGGGACTGCAAAGACAGCATGATAAGAAGCAATCCACACGGCAGCAAGCCTGCATGATGGCTGGAATGACAGGATGGACTGCAGTTCTGGGCGGCGAAAGCCAAGGGGAAGGAGGCGGGAAGTGATGCAGAAGTGTTGGACAAGGCAGGGACAGCAACTCCTTGCAGTCCTGGAAGGAGGCAGCAATCAGATTAGAAGATAGCGCGGCTGGAGAGAAACTGCAGGAAGAAACAGCACGGAAAGCTGCTCCAGGCGGTTGCAGCGAGGAGGGAGGTGTGGCTGGGAAGGGGGAGGGGGGGGGGAGGGGTGGGGAAGGCAAACACACAAAAGAACTGAAAACCTCAACACAACAAAGAAAAATATATATGCCCTAGATAGCTAGAAGTGAACCCGTTCCACTTGGACGGAAGCCCCTGGGATTGGAGGGTCGTGGGTTCCCCAGGAGCCTGGACCGATTCAGTCAAGATGCAAGGATGCGATACCGCGTATGTCCCTTTGACGCCCTGGTGCGGGACTTGATCTCATGTCATGCTTTTAACGCTCAGCGTCAAAGGCCCAAAAGAAATTGCTTGTTATAGATGATGATTATATCATTTAAAATAAAAAGTTATTAATAACTTCAAAAATATTGTCAATCGCATCATTATAAATTTGATTATGTCAAACATTCCAACAAATTGCTTGAGATGAAATATGAAAGAATTCTGGAAAATAAAAGCAAGAAATTAAAATAAAATTCCTCATATGTTACCGTTTTAAAACCCTTTCTTGTTTTTTTATTCTTTGGATTGAAAAATAGTCATCCTCACCATCATAGTTATAGATATAATGTAGGAAGGATAAGAAAGGAGTGAAAAACTTTCCTGACTTCTGGATGCTATTGTCCTTGAAAGACAAAGAAATTACAATTGACAAAAGATAATTAATCACAACTTATCACAGGAACATTAATGGAAGCAACAGAATAAGTAAAACAGAAGAGCATCTAGCAATAACTCTTCGCATTTTTTCCCTATCTTTCCACTACATTTCTTGTTAGAATACCTCATGTATGTACCAGCAACTTCATATGCATAAAACTATGGGGAAGATAAAAAACTTATATCTAAGTTTGGAGTTTGTATAAATGAGAATGCTAAGATAGATATCTAGCCAAAATAGAAACGATACATTAAAAAATAATTATATTAGAAAAATATTTGGTGTGATATCTATTAAAGATAAATAAATAATAGACTTTATGAATATTGAACATGTACAAAGATTGCAAAGCAGTGTACCCATTGGATGAGTAGAAAAAATAGTGAAAAGAATTGGGAAGAAGATGGGGTTATGGTAAACCTAAAATGATACCGGAGTTAACCCAAATAATAATAGAAACGCAAATATTATTATCGAAACAGCCAAATAGGCGGTTACAACGAACCACACAATAAATTGAGAAATGCAACAACACAACACAAATTCACACTAGGTTCAATCTGTGAGTGGTGGTGGTCGGCTAGATGGTCGTGGAATGGTGGTAGGTTTTGGAATGGGCAGTGGGGTTACTAGAAAAGGCAGAGGAGTTGGAGCTATGATGGCAGCATGGTATGAAACAGAGGATTGGGACAGTGAGGAGGAGCGAAGAGGAAGGGTTATGGAGTGCAGGACAACAAGAGGAGTGTTGTCCTGTGCAGAGTCGGCGAGGATGAAGGCTGTTTAGAGGTCTGTTGGAAGCAAGGAGGAAGTGGGGTTTCCGAAAAGGCGGCTGCAAGTCAGAAGAGAGAAGTGCGGAGGATGGGAAACGAAGAGGAAGGGTTATGGAGTGCAAGACAATAAGAGGAGTGTTGTCCTGTGCGGAGTCGGCGAGGATGAAGGCTGTTTAGGGATCTGTTGGAAGCAAGGAGGAGGAAGTGGGGTTTCCGGAAAGGCGAGTGCAAGTCAGAAGAGAGAAGTGCGGAGGATGGGAAAATCAAGGATAAATACCACCTCGGGAGTGAGATACAATTTGAGCACCACTCGACCGTTGGAGGAGAATTACCATCCCGAAAGAAAATACAGCCAAAACACCACTGCATTAGGATACAACTTTAGAAGTAAAAACTTAGAGACGCTAACAACTCTCTTGATAGAAAATTCACGAAAAACTAACGCTAGACTCCCACTAAAGCGAATTTATAATAATAGAATAACTGGGAGTGGGCCAAGGAACTGATTGACGCTCCCAAAACAGAAAGGCCTAGACCGGCTCGGTCCAGGCGAGCAAACGGGAGTCTGCGGGATGCGGTAAATCCCGCGTGCGTGAGACACGACTATATGATGAAGTAATATGAATAAAAGTTGCTCAAAATGATTTACGAAGAGAAAACTAAACACTCAATAGAAATAGATGATCAATTCATAAAGCCAAACTCAAATAATTGAGGTAAGGCTAAAAATGATGATACCTCCGGGCCCCAAATTGGTGTAGGCACACCATGTGCATGCAGCACACCAAATAAAAAGAATGGTGGGGCCACTTAATTGTAATTCAGCTAGAAATAATACAATGTCCGCTTTGACAATCTTATTATAGAATATGTGCAAAAAGGGACAAAATATAGTTAAAAGTAACCATACCAGGAGAGCAAAACCACAGGATGCTGTGTTTCTTCCAGGATATTTGAAAATCCAGTTTTTAATGCTTCAGGAATCTGCTATTACAAAGCTGAATTAGCTTCTTTGCAGCAAAGTCTATTTCCAGAGCATCATATAGAGGTCATAAAATTGGAAGGAGTTAAGAACATTTTAAAACGATAGAATTTGCATTTCACATAAACTAAGCAAACCAGGAAAACAGTAAACAAGAGAATAAGCAATTTTTAAAGTAAAATTAAAATAACAAATTGAGTATTTAAAAGACTGGGATCTTAAAAATAAGGCACAAAAACAATTACGAGTGCTGTCTCTCCCTCTCCATAATCAGTTAGAACATGGCCTATCATCAACAAGATCCAGTAAAGCTTTTCCAAAATGCGAGTAGGATCACTTTTCCCAATTATCTGTCAAAACAGGTCAGAAAAAAATCAAAAAGGTTAACTATCAAATATTATGCACTGTAATAAATTCAAAGGATTGATATATTAAATGCTACTTAATTCAGTAATCTAGTACTTGCATTGTAGAAATACATGTTTCGCTTCATTTAACTCTGGTAGGTGCGTAGAAGTAAATCATGTTCTTAGTAGCTAATTTTCAATCTTATATGCTTCACAGCCTGCTACACCTAGGTTTAGCACTTCCAATTAAATCTAGAATTATCCAGGAAAGATCCAGCTTAAATATTGAGGTAAACATATAAAAGCAAGGTTGTGATATAATTGATCCAAACAAAGAGTAAGAGAAAATTTGAGTAATAGTGCTCACTAATACTAGAACAAACCAAAAAAAATCTAGCTAGTTGAAATAGAAGACGTGGAACCTAACTAAATACATGTTTTATATCCTGAAAAAAATTTTCACAAACCCAATCCAAGCCCATTCAAATTTATAAGAACTCCAAATTACATATCAAGATTTTACAGAATTTTATAAAGATATTCTATATCTTTTTCATTAGGTTAAGAATTTGAAGTAAAAATATTTTAGAATATTTTCAATATTACCATTCAAAAATTTTGATTTATGGCTCTATTTCACTTTCACAAAACATCTATCTATAGCTCTTTAACAATATAATCTTTTTTTTTTTTTTTTTTGGTTCTCCAAAGCAAGTCAATTTGCTCTGCACTCAACCTCATTTTATAGTACCCTTTGACATTCATCTATGACTGTTTCTATGCATTGAAAAATCAACACATTATATATAATAAAACATACTTACTGACAGTGCTAATTGATTATCAACTTGCTCAATCCTTCTAGTAATTTCAAACACCCAATGTATCTAGACACAATTTTCCTTCTTGGCAAAATGTAGATATGCCTTTCAAAGGCCAAACCTTTAGCAACACAGACTAATCAACTTTAAATTCAATCATTCAATGCTTTGATTCATATTACTTCTACTATCAATTTTGGGTCGCATTTAACTATTTCTAATGACTAATACAAAAATGCAAATTTAGTGCCCAAACTTTCAGAAAAGCTCTTCCACAATTAGTATGTGAATCTGCCGTCTCTGTTTGATATAATTTAGGAATTCCATAAAGCTTAATAATTTCTCTCACAAATATCTTCACCAAATTTTTTATTAAAATAAGCTGAACGAATTCGTAAAAAGTATGTTAATTTTTACAATGTATATATTATAGTACAAATGTAATCCAGTCCTTGCCTTTATTTAGGAAATCTTGTGAAAAAATTCAAAACAATATTTTCTCATTTATATCTGATTACTGGCAAAGTCTACAACATTCTACAATTCAGCTATATGCTTCTTTATTTTAGCTCGCTAAAATAATATTTTTAAATATTTAAAAATATTGATACTACTGAATAAATCGAATAGCCTGAATAAGAAGATTCATGCAAAATCTTCAAAATCAAATATGATTCTCTCATAAATCCAAAAATAAAAATTACATTTAATCACACCTTTTTCATCTATGCAGAGATCTTACGCCTTGCCAACCTTTATTTGGTCAATCAGCTTTTGACATTTCTTACGATTGAGTATCTTTGATTAATTTATTCAGGAAAAGATGTAAAATTAGTTGGTGTAGACTTGTGACTCTCACCCTTCTGACAGCATTCTAGGGCCTTCTAGAAGGTGTAACTACACAAAAAGCATTACGGAATTTGTGGAATTGATTACGCAACTATGGATGCCGGCTGAAAATCAGTGTGAACGGCGGCAGGACAGCAAACCGGAAGTAGAAAAATGGTGGTTGTCTGCTGCAAACAGCACGTGTCAGAGACTTCAATGGTCGTCCAGCAGGTCTTCACTAATGCAAACTTGAGTCTCACTCCTTACCCATTTAAAACACTAGCTTTGAAAGTGGAGAAAAGCAATGTCACTAGATGAGTGCCATAGATAAATAAATCCTCTTTGCTCCAAACGATGTTTCATTACTTCGCAGCACACATTGTGGCTCCGCAAGGGGCTTCATTACAGTTAGCAAGGGGCGGTTGGTCGTGATCGCAAGCGGCGGTTGGTCGTGATCGAAGGTCGTCGGCGAGCAGTGGTTGATGGTGGTAGGCAATTGCGTGAATGGGAAGCATTTGCCAAGGACTTCGGACCAGAACGACACTAGAATTTAGTTCCTCAGTGAATCAGCTTCAAGTTCATCTCTTCCTTCGGTTCAAGGTCTAGATTCCTCTTCATGAAAGGGGTAAATCTCTATAAGTCTGAGAGTGCCTCCCATAAAATAAGGAAGAAAATAGGGGCACAAAGATAATCCCACGATCGAAGAACATTTTGCGGATATTTAAGTCCAATTAACCACCCAAACCTTCCAAAAGTAGTTTAACGGCTTGATCCGGGCTTGATTTGACCTTCCAATTAACCAACATCTTCTCAAAGTTGCTCGTTCCATTATTTTTCAAGCCAATGTCACAAAACATTTTTCGAATGATATCATATTTACTGTCGCATATCTCATCAATAGAGCCCCCACAAAAATTCACATATTAGTTGGCAATATGGGTGTCCTTTCCTTCCAAAATGGGTACCCCCGACGCGTTGGCGCAGTCCAATTTATCGTCGGAGGTCATTCGGAGAAGTTCGCATTTTCACCCGTCCTTTGGGCTTAATTGAAATCCGATTTCGTGCAAATTCGTGAATTTCGTGTATTTGATGTGTGCATGTGACGAAAAAGGTCGTGACGATGTTTTTCCTGAGGCTTGAAGTCCTATTTGGAACATCTTCCTTGAATCTTTGCAAAATAGCTCATAACCGCTCGTTCATAAAACGATGATCTTGTGCCAAAGATGCTAGACATCAAAGGAAAATAGGAATCGGCTGGAGCTTCTAGAAGGGTGAGTCTCAATTCTAGTTTTCTAAGATGGTCCATAGGGATTTCTAGAGCTAGAACCTAGGCTCTAAGGAGGAGAGGAAAAGACCTCACAAAAATGAGGTCAACACTTTCCTAGAAGGCTGCAGTAATAGATGAGATGGTTGTCCTTTGGCGAAACCATATGTGGGATCAAATCAATGGGTTGTCGATGGATTTTTCAGCACCAAATTTAACTCCAATGAATCCTTTGAACGGGATCCTTTGAACGCAACAAAGTACAGTTGGTCGTCAAAGGCTATTCATAAACCTATAGAGTTGACTATGAGAATATATTTGATCCGGTTGCTAAACTAAACACCATTCGGGTTCTGTTTTCTCATGTCGTAAATTTGGATTGGCTCTTACTTTAACTGGATGTCAAGAATGCTTTTCTTAACGTCGATCTCACAGAGGAGGTGTTAATGCCTCTCCCTCCGGGCTTTGACTATACTTCTCGCGCATAAGATTATCGACTATGAAAGCCTCTACGAATTAAAGCAATCTTCTTGGGCCTGGTTCGACAAGTTTAATTGGAAGTGAGTCATAGGTCTCTCAGGCCCAACTTGATCGTACTTTTTTCTTATGACATTCCTCGTGAGGCCATAGTGTTATCCTCATCGACCATATCGTTGATATTGTGCTCACAGGTAATGATCTGTCGGTCTTGAAGTCTCTTAAGGGCATCCTCGCGTCATCTTTTGAAATGAAGGACTTGAGGTCTCTCTAATATTTCGTAGGCATGGAAGTTGCAAAGTCCGCACAAGATATGTTTATTTCTCAGCAAAAATATATGATGGACCAATTAATTGAGACCAACATTCTTCTTTTGCAAACTAGTGGCTATTGCGATGTATCCCAATGAAAATTTGGTAGATGTTCACAATGTTTGTTTAGCTGAACAAGACATGCTTCCAAAGGCTTGTGAGCAAACTCATTTATCTCGCTCATACGTGCCTTGACATTTATCACGTCATTGGTATTGTAAGTCAGTTCATGCATGACCTCTATGAGCACCATCTCACAGTTGTCTGCCAGATCTTCCACTACTTAAAAGGCACATTGGGCTCAGGTTTGTTGTTCTCTTGCTCTATTGCAGTTTTTACGGAAATTGATTTGGACGAGTCCGTCCATGATCAGCAATCTACCTTGGGTTATTGCTCCTTCATGTGGGGGAAACCTTAGCACTCAGAAAAGCAAAAAACAGTTGGGTGGTTGCCCGTAACAGAGTTGAAGCCGAGTTTTGTTCTATATCCTTAGGAATATGTGAAGCTCTCCGGTTGTGTATCATGCTCCGCAAATTACGTATGCTGGTCCGTTCATCTACAGCTGTCTGTGATAATAAAGCCACTATTATCATTGCTCATAATCCGGTTCAACATGATCACACCAAACATGTGGAGATTAACTATCACTTCATCAAGGAGAAGCTTGATTACAGGGAGATTTATGTTTCATTTGTCTCATCCAATAATCAAATAGCAGTTATCCTCACAAAGAACCTCTTCGGTAGTTGAAAGTTGAGCACGATTGACACTTACGCTTGAACTTGAGGAGTGTTAGAATTACTAGATTTTATTTCCTTTCCTTTCCGGATATTCCTAGTTTATGTATTTCTTTGTTTATATATTTCCTATTTTATAACTCTTGTATCATATATTTTTACCTCTTTGTTATCACGAAGTGTGTGTGTGCGCAAGTGCACCAAAATTCTCATTATAAAAGGTAAAATTTTATTAAAAAAATTCTTTATTCTTTCTATGAGGTTAGAAAATTGAGGTATAAATATTGTCGTAACAAACATTGAATATTATAACTCATCAAATCCTTAAATTCCTTACATGTGACATCAACTAGCATTACCCACCTCCCTCCATCCCTCCCGCCCACCAATCTTTCTTCCTTGTCATTGTTGAGGCTCTATACACTAACGATCGAGATGATGCACCCCACAATTGCACCAGAGTAAAGCTAACCAACAGTAGACAGTGTCCTCTTCCCTCATCTAGCTTAGTTTATGGAATGGAAATGTGGTTGCTTTACTTTGCAATTGTTTTGAGAAGAGAGGTTCACAGGAATTTTAGGTGCGATAGGATGGTGGATGCTTAAGGTAATGTCTTGATCATGATCCGCACTGGCAATAAAGAATATTTCTTTCATCATAAGAAAATGCAAATATAGGAATTTTAGGTGCGAGAAGCTTCTTAATCAATAGGAGAGCAAATAAATCATAAGAAATTGAAACAAGCATAGCTCAACAAGAGCATTACAATTAGGTATGTTTTCAAGGGTAATTAATGTATTCAGGTAAAAATTAATGAAAAATTTATGATAGAGAGCTACGTAAAAGAGAGTAAAAACTTTTGAGATGTAAATCGAGTTTTTGATCTCTGTTTTCTTTTTTTTCTCTTTTCTTGTTTACTAATATGGGCCTATACGGAGCATGGTATGAACCTACGCTATTTTTTCATATGTAACCTGGTCATGAAAAGCAATGTGATGTACATTTTTTTAACAAAAAAACAAACATAGCTCTTGCAATTCATAAGATAACGGTCAAGCATCTCTAACTCTTCTTGATTTAAAGGAAAGTCAAGTTCCTCCACATAGAAGCTTCAGAGCAAAAATTAAGGGCAGCAATTAGATTTCGATGCAAAGACTTGAACATAAAAAACATTCTTATGTTAGGATCACAACAGTAGTATAAGGGCAGCTTTAAAACAAGGTAATGAATGAACCAATACTTCAGTTTTTTTACCATCTAATCATGGTCCAGTCTCAAACAAACCCAAACCGAGTTGGTGTAATTAGAAGCGTGTTGTTATGGTCCATGAATAATTAATTTAACAATTTTCAGACCTTAGATGACAATAACACAATGGAGAACAAAAAATTAAACATTATACTTTATAGAAGACAGTACTATTTATATGACTTTACGTGGGTACACCACCTGATTAAGCTGAGAAGAATGCTGAGAAAACACACGTAACAGAAAAGGAATAGTAATGTCAGCAGCAGCTCGAGCAATAATAGCATATGACTCCAACCTTTCATCTCTTTCTACAATTAAAGAAAAATTATTTGAGCAGCATTTCAAAATGAAATAAAACCGTGATGAGAAAAAAAGACTTGGAAGAACATGAAATCAGCATACTTGAGACAGATGCGACAAAGTGTTCGCCATCATCTTCATCATCATAGGCAGTTGCAGCAGCAGCTGTAATACCAAATCCATCTGGTGAGATTCCAAGACGAACTACCAATATAGGTGAAGCCAGATGAACTTTACAACAAATATATCTTATATTTAAAGTACAACTAAAGTTCAACACTTCCACAAAACTATTGCTATTAAACCACTATTATAATAAACAACACCTTCCAGATAAGACTCCACAATATTGTTGAATAGTTTGGCAGATACGGAAATTCCTTCTGCTGAAATTGAATTCTTATCCCCATCTGATGCCTGCTGAAAGAAGGAGAAGTTTGTAAAATCTATTTTATAATCAAGGAGATAATTATACAAAAAGGGGAAGATAAACATCATCTCGGAATGCCATAATCACATCCTACAAGTAAATAAAATGATCATTGATGAAGTTCCAATGTTGAATCTAGTAAATTCTAACTAAAAAAGAGAATGAGGACGGCATTATAAGGTCCACATGCCTTGGTAGAGATATCAACAGAATGCTCTTCATTAGCAGAATGAGTGATGATATTCATCTTCTTTCGGCAGAACATCTCTAATGAAGCGGCAGTCAACTTCGATGTCTTTGTTTCTTTTATGAAACGATGAATGTTCATCTTCTTTTGGCAGAGCATCTCTTCGATGTCTTTGTTTCTTTTATGAAACGATGAATTGCTAACAATATAGATCATAATTAAATTATCAGAATTTAAAATGACGGGTTGGATGACAAAAAGAACAAAACCCTATAAAGAGTTTTTCTTATACATCTCACAATCAAAGTGATTCACGGCCATTATGCTTCAGCACAGATCTGACAACTACTATTTGCTACTTATTTGTCCAGGTCACAAGATTCTCACCAATAGGAGAAAATATCAAAAAGTTGGCTTCCTATTTTCAACTAGTTGTAAATAACGTTTTTATAGACTTCAATCTTTAAATGAGAGTTTCTATAGTAGACAATCTCTTTTAGGAAATTTCTAGACATCTTTTGAAAGCATCAGAACTGACTCCCAAAGTTTATTCCTTCAACTTTTTCACGTGCTAGCCTACCACACCAATAATAAAAGATATATCATATTTAAACACAATTAGATAGATAAGCTTGCTTCCCAAATGTGGATAACAATAAGCAACTATTGGCTTTATAAGCCTGTGAGGGTATGCAATTTTGTTGAAATCAATTATACTTTAGAAGTCGATCTAATGGCCTATCTCAGTTTTATGTAGATCCATAAGTTAAGCTACCATGACAAACTGGTGTATGTGAAATTGCACATCAGAAATTAAAATATCTTGTATTCCTTCACATGTAAAATAAGCTTAGATGTCATTTCATGTGGCTCAAAACTTATTTGGATCTAGTTAAAAATAGTTATCCGTGTGTGTCTATATTATATATATCTATAAAATAAATTATTTTAAATTTTAGGTTATAACGGTCTTTAAATTGTTTTTAAATGGCAGCTAAAGAACTTGATGGTTTTCAGTTTCAGTGCTATATGAATATTCATTATGGATAGAAAACCTCCGCATGGTAGGTTTGCTAGCACAACTGACCTTCAAGCCATCTCCATTAAGTGAACGAATTTCTGGGCTCAAAATCAAATTGTCAGCAGCCTCCGCGGGCCTGCATTAACCCCAAACAAGCACCTATTAACATACTTTATCATGCAACAACCAATTTAAATTAGTCGTTAGATGATTAATAATTTTCTATATTGAGAGATGTTAACCTATTGAAATTTGAGTTTTAAAGCCTTTAAATGACACTTCTATATATAATATAGCATTTAAAATGATTTAAGCATAACCCAACTTAAATCCAAAACATGTTTCATTTCTCTTACTTGCAAAATCAAGTTTTCAAGAGAAAAGAAAATGCTTGATTTGGATGATCATTTTGCTTCGAAGTTGATGATTTGATTCTTAATAATCTATGCACAATTTGAGCAACATGGATAGTTCTTTACTATTGATTTTTTTCCATGCATGTTCTCCATACTTGGCTCAAAGGCTTAAAGAGAGCGCTCTAGAATTAAGATAAGGGATTTCGGGATTTATTTATTGTGGTTTGCTTGTACCCATACTTTTTATTACTTAGATTTGAAATCAACTTTATTTTTTAATTGTAAAAGTTCTATAAAAATTGAGACTATTCAGATAGATAGGCTCCTTCCTGAATTGCCCCTGCTCAAAAAGGTCCAACATATCAAAAATGAGATTTTTTTTACATGTCCAGAAGATTATATAGAGTTATTCAGATATTAGATTCATTTCAACTGTGTACCCATCATCAAATGTCCAGACCAGAAAGATGAACCAGAGCTTTGCAAATTATCTTAGGAGCTTGATAGGGAGGAAATTTCTTTAGTGAGATCCAACTTTTATCATAGAAGAAGAGGTCTTACTGAGTGGTGGCGACAGAGAGTTGCCCAACATGCCATAGATTTCGCCCCAGCATTAAATCCTTCTAACATACTTGTTTATCAAATATATTCAGTTGGGTACGAGTGCAAGAGATAGTTTAGAGATGGGATGGCTCGAGACCTGATTTGAAAGAATACTAATTTATCAATAGTTCAAACTTAGCTTGTGACAAAAGAGGACGGATAGTTATTCTACCAGAATGTGCTTTGGAATAACAACGTCTAGATGATCAACCTACCAAAGAACTACAACATTTCTGCTACATTCAACGTAGCAGATTTGACTCTATGCTATGAGCAACCAAAAGCTTTGACAGCAATAAATGAAGTCAAAGATCCCCCAACCACGGGAGACTGCTGCGAGGTGCGTCTCCCGCATGGCACTAGTGCACTTCCCGTGCAAGACGCGAGTCAAGGAAGCAAGATTGCATTCCGCACGTGATGATTCCGCGTGACCCAGTATTCCTCTTGAACTGAATTGGTCAAGGTTTTCTCTCTTTTGAGGAATCAGTCGGTCCTCTTGAGCCACTCTGAGTTATCCTTACATTATATATTTATATTTCTGATGTTTTTGGGTTAATTTTTAGCATGAGTTTGTTTAGGACAGCCACCGACGTCTGTTTCTCCCATCGTGGGTTGTATCCAATGAATTGGGAGGTGTTTTGGTTGTGTCTCATCGCCTTCAACCTTTTTGCAGACCGCTCCAACAACAGTCTTTTTGATGTTTTTCTACAGTTTCCTCACTGTCTAGCTCTCTTACTCATTGCCCCTGCCCAAGGCCACCTTCCTTTGACAGTATGGCCGCCCACCACATCCTTCACCTTTTTGCAGACCGCTCCAACAATAGTCATTTTGATGTTTTTCTATAGTTTCCTCATTGTCTAGCTCTCTTCCTCACTGCCCCTACCCAGGACCGCCTTCCTTTGACAGTATGGCCGCCCACCACATCCTTGCATCACATTTCCCGCCCTCCACTGCATCACATTTCCAGCCCTCCATTGAGCTTTTTATCAGCTCCAGGTAGCCACCAACCTTGCTGCCATTCTTCTAGCAGCCCACACATCCCTCCTCATAACATGCCGCCCATTCCAAGCCTCCCCCACCGACTGGTCAGCTGCCAGCCATTCCTCATGGCAGTCGATGTCGTTTCCTCTTTTCCCCTCACAGCTATCAACACGTATAGCCCTCACGAATCATGCCCCGGCTATCTACTTTTTGTCCGGTCCCGAGGAAACCACTGTCCTATGTTGCATGGACAAAAACACGGGGAAACGGATAAG
>NW_018164771.1:68472-74490 GCF_001263595.1 Phalaenopsis equestris | reverse complement strand
GAAGCAGTTGTTAAGCTAGTGAAGAATAATCTGATCTTGCAAAAAGTTACGAAGGTTATTATAATTTTTTTTATAAAAAAGTCAGACCGCAGCTGGAAAGCTGCCACCACATCTAACCATGATTGATTAGAAAATGTTAATTTTAGCGGCAATTTTTTTAAAAAGCTCCCAAAATATTGTTTATTCAAACGAGCAAAATTACGGCACTGCATCGCTATCACACCGCTGCTTCATATGAAATTGAGGGAAAAACAACAAATTAAAATTTGCATTTGTTAAACCAATAGATGATGTTAAACCGCTGCCCCTAAACAATGATTCTCCATAGGATAGGATGGGTGGCACCAACATCCAAATATTTATAAAGAATTGAAATCTTAACGAATCTAGAAGATCAACATTGGAGTTGTTGCACAAATAGGTCTTCCCACCCAATCCAAGAAAGGCTGACATGAGTTTGACAAGAGTTTCCTAAGAATTTACACATTTAAAACCTAAATTTTGACATTTACAATTATAACGTTTTCATATTAGAAATCTATGCAACAAATGGTTATTTTGATGTCATGAAAAAGATGTGCCTGTTGAGAATGTAAATATGGAGGTTTAGGTGTTAGATATGTAAATATATAACAATTATGTGGTATGCATGTAAATGCCCACCCACTTCCCTTCTTGTATTGGATAAATAACTTTTGAATGCAATGGGATAAGATAGATTTTCGAAGGACAAGAAGCAGAATCTCTTCTGCTGGTACATCTTTCCATGGCTTGCCAGCAGACAATTCAAATCAACGTCAACCCATTGGGGATCCTCTCATTAAGATGAAGATATGCCTGGATTACACTAGTTACATAAAATAGGGTGCTTTAGATGTAAAAAATAAAGGTTCGAGTGTGAGATAGAAAAAAATGTATAAAATTTGGGTGCTATGTATGTAAATTCGCCCTTTATTTTTTGTCGGAATTTGACAGC
Source organism: Phalaenopsis equestris (assembly GCF_001263595.1). Classification (NCBI taxonomy): domain Eukaryota; kingdom Viridiplantae; phylum Streptophyta; class Magnoliopsida; order Asparagales; family Orchidaceae; genus Phalaenopsis; species Phalaenopsis equestris. The sequence goes on along the minus strand of NW_018164771.1, from coordinate 73,514 downwards.
TACCAAGTTTTAATGCTCTGACTCTTGAAATTCAAATTTGATAGCTAGATGGTCAATCGAAATTATTTATCCTCCGAGCATACCTTGTCCATCTTAGTGTAGTAAAGGGGAGGAAATCAATGGATGAAACATCCTAACTAGCTTAAATTTTCTCCTAAGCTACTTATAAGAGAGAAATAAAATGAAATTTTAGTGTGGATATGGACACAGGTAAAACGCTAAACCATGTCTCTTTCTATGTGTGAGATTTTGTATTTATATTCCTCTCTCTATCTTTTTTCTCTTTTTCTTTCTTATCTCTTAGCAACTAGTATCATAATCACATTTTGCTAAGAAGAGAGAGATGGTTGAAGATGGGAAAGTTCAAATTGATAAAGTTCGATGACAATAATTTCAATTTTTTGAAGATGCGGATAGAGGACTATACGTACTAGAAGAAACTGCACAAACCTCTTCAAGGTCAGATGCCAAAAAAGATGAGCCAAGAAGAGTGGGAGTTGTTAGGTCGTTATGCATTAGATGTGATTCGCTTGACGTTGTCAAGAAATGTTGCTTTCAACATTATAAAGGAGAGGAGGATCACTAATTTGAACAAAGATACATCCAATGTGTACGGAAATCTGTTGGCTTTGAATAAGACATTTTAATGCATTGTTTATTTAATTTAAAGAGAGGAGAATGTGCCTCAATTGTAGATTGTATCAACAAATTCAATGTGAACATGATTCAGTTGTGTTTCGTAAACATCACATTTGATGACGAGGTTAAGACACTAATCATATCACCATTCTTGCCAAAGACTCAGTCTGCAATGATAACTGCAGTGAGAAGTTCATTGTATAGCGCCAAATTAAAGCCAAATGTTGTCCGAGAGCTCATTCTTATTGAGACCATTTGTAGAAAACAATTTGGATAATGTTCTATCTCAGGCTCTACTTTAAGCATCGAGAGTAGAGGAAGAGGATAGAATAGAAGACAAAATAAAAAGGGTTAAAGATTAGGAGTAAGTCTAAGGATGTCAAGGATCTCATTTGTTAGAACTGCCAGAAGAAAAGACATTTCTTCAATCAATGCAAGTATAAAGAATAAAAACAACAAGAAGATGGATCAACAATACAACAACAAAAGAAGACTATGAGGCACTGGTCTGCTATATCGAGAGCAATATTGAGTGTTCGATCATTAACTCAGGTGTGTCATTCCACTCTGCCACTTCTAGGGAGTTATTATATAATTATACTTCAGAAAATTTTGGCAAAGTTTATCTTTTGGATGATGAGTCATTGAAATTCATCAGGAAGGGAGAAGTTCTTATTAGAACTAGAAAGGGAACAAAGTGGGTCTTATAAGAGGTAAGGCATGTCTTAAACCTCAAAAGAAACTTGATGTCACACCCTAGAAGACCCCACACCCCTTTAGGGTCAATCGTGGTGCAATAGAGGCTGATGAATTGATTAAAAAATGTTCTCACCAGCACTCATTTTGATTTGCATAATCAGGACTCAGTGAGTGCACAAAAGTGCTTTCACTAGTGGTGAAGATAACTACCATTAGGCTAGTCTTAAGAATTGTTCTGACCGAAGACTTGCATCTGGAACAATTATATGTGAAGACTACGTTTCTCATGGAGATCTTCAAAAATATATTAATATGGAATAAACTAAAGAGTTCATTATTTATATGTGAAGACTATGTTTCTCATGGAGATCTTCAGAAATATATTAATATGGAATAACCTAAAGAGTTCATTATTTAGGAAAATAAAATTTAGTATGAGCTTCTAAAGAGCCTATATGTTTTGAAACAAGTACCAAGGCAATGTTACAAAAAGTTTGAAAATTTCATGTGTAAAAAGGTGTTCACTAGCTGTGAGATGAACCAATATTGCTTTTTCAAGACGTTTGACAAATCTTATATCATTTTATTATTTTTTGTTGATGATATGCCAATTGCAAGAGCAAAAGTAACAAAGATCAATAAATTGAAAAAATAGCTATCAAAAGAGTTTGGATGAAAGATTTCATAACACCAAAATAAATAATTTGTATGTGGATTACTCGGGATAGATCCAAAGGATTTTAGAGATGTTCTAAGGAACTGCATCTAGAAGGTTCTAATTCAATTTGATGCTCAAAATGCAAAGTCAAGAGAGACTCCATTGGCTGGTCCTTCTAGGCTATTTAAAGAGCAACCATGAAATTAAGTAAGATACATTACACATCTATAGTTGGCAGTTTGATTTACTCTATGGTGTGTTCTGGACCTGCATAGCTCATGTAGTGGAAGTTGTGAGTAGGTTTATGTCTAACATAGGAGAGAAACATTGGTAAGTTATGAAGTGGATATTAAGTTACTTGAAATGTACTTTAAGTACAACCTTTTGTTTCAAAAGAAATGAATTAGTCTTGCAGGACTATCCAGATGCAGATTTGTGAGGAGATTTAGATGATCACAAGAGCGCATCAGGTTATGTGTTAATGCTTGGAGGAACTACAATTAATTGTATTGTGCTAAATGTAGAAAAGTGTCCCACTATTCACCACTGAAGATGAATATATGATAGTGTCAGAAGAGGGCAAAGAGAAGATTGGCTAAAGAATTTTCAAAAGGAACTAGGAAAGCAGGCTGAAGACACTCTCTTTAGTGACAATGAAAATGTCTTCAACCCAGCGAAGAATCCAATTTTTTTTGTACAAGGACAAACACCTACATCTACATTATCATATCATTAGAGGGTTGATTGATGATGAAACTCTATGGTTAAAGAAGTTTCATAGAACAGAGAATCGTGCAAACATATGCTAACCAAGTTAGTGACCATCTCAAAACTGAGGTTATGTATAACCTCAATCGACTGTGAAAGTAGGCAAAATCTCAAATCATGTAAATGTTTTTTGTGTTAGATTTTATATTTTTCTTATCTTGTTTCCTATCTAGTAACATTAAAAAGAAGGAAATCTTCTTGCTTAGGATGCAAATATCAGAACACGTCACCTCTTATTATTTTATGATTTTTATTACATATTTCTCAATCATAGTCTGGTGGGTCCAAACATGGAATTAGCATACCACGTGCTACGAAAGTAAATTCGATACTTGCTAAAATTTAGGAAAATTTACATACATACCACTCAATCCTTATGTATTTACATGTCTCACTTAAACAGCGTCAATCTTCCCGATGTATAAAAAGTATATTTCACTTTTTAAAAGTTAAAATAGTAGTATTTTTTTAATGTGATAATAAAGAATTGGGTGATATAAACATAAAAAAAACAAAGTTCGGGCGTTAGATATGTAAAGACATTAGCATTGGGAGGGTATGTATGTAAATGACCCAAAAATTTAACTTGTTTGCTGACATTGCATTGCTATTTGTTGTTGATATTTGGTTAAATATGACAAATGTTTTTCTCAGTATTAAGGTCTTGTTGTTATATCATTATATTTTGCATATATGTCCACCATCTAACCATAGTTATAGAAACCATGGACAGCAGTATCCTTATGAAGACTTGGTTGGGCTGCACATGAGGCTTTGATGATGTGATCACATGCACCAAAGAGAACTAAAGTTGTTGATAACATTTAAAAATGATTAAAGACATTATGTGGATGATGAGGTAAGATTATGGCACGGCAAGTTGTTACAGAGGCTCAATTAAGACCATTGCCTTTGGCATCTCTGCATAACACTTCAACGCCTATAAATTAGGCCCTAATAAAGCTATATCTAGGTTTATCATATTACATTATTGGATTCCATGGTCTATTGGGTGGAACATTGAGAAGGGGAGAGAAAGGAGATGGGAGATTAGACCATCTTTTAATATTTAATAAACATATAGATAGAAACAATAACATTCTAGTGAATAATATGACTAGTGAAAGCGCAAAAAAATGTCACTTCCTAAATTTGCGCTGAAGCAGCACCATATTGCCTCCAGGATCACGGTAATCACACGATTTTCTTTTCTTCTTCGTCATAGCCTCCTCGATCGGGCTCCTATGCATGATTGCTGCGATCCTTCTTCATTTTACGCTCACTGTCGCCTTTTCAATCTGGCTTCCGGTTAATCCCGCTCTTGGCACCGATTTATAACATCGTCTCCTTTCTCTATTTTAAGTGTGTCGTGCGCTAGGACATCCGACGACTTACAACCATCTCATATATGCAACCACTGAGTTCCCTTTGGATAACCACTAAAGTTTTCTTTCTCTATCGCCCCATTTTTTAACCCAGTTGAAGGTAGAGGGTTGAGCCTCGTCCTCCAAGAGCCCTCCTCGCTTTCTTCTCTGAGTAGTAGTTCGAGGCACCATCCTTGATCAATCAAGTGGGTTGAAAGGTCGTCACCTCCCTTTCTCCCATTAATGAAATTTTATTATTTTAGTTAGGGCCACATATGTGTGCGTGTATAAAAAATTAGAGTAAAATATTTGCGTATTTAATTAGCTATGTTATGATCAATTAGGTTAGAGATAAATTTTGATTAAGGTTTACTTCTTTTCAAAAATTTTATATATATATATATATATAAACCTTATTTTGAAGTATTATGCCATACTGAAATTTTTTTTAGCACAATTATGAAGTCTGAAAAATAACAGAGGGCTATATGATTTTGAGGTTGGATGGATCAAACTATTTTAAATTTTTTTTTTTAATTTAATTTTTTTTTCGGGCAATCAAATGAACCCATTTCAATATAAATATAAAACATGAGATATTGATTGTGTGTAATAAAAAGAGCTTTGACCGAATCCTTCATGGATCCAAGGGCTTGGAGCGCAGCACGAGTCACGAGATAAGATTTTACGAGAGTAAATAAAGGCACCTGCAGGACGATGGAACGATGACAATCGAACGAATCAGAGCCTAATCGAGTGATCAAACATAGGCCGGCCAAACCAGAGATTGAGCGGCTCGATAGCCATCCAAAGAGTGGTGGTTGATAAGAAGGTCTGCCAGGTATTCTTCTATTGAGCATCAACTAACCTAAAATTGATTGATTAAAAAGAATCGGCGGGATTGATATTAATCC
>NW_018164771.1:41206-68439 GCF_001263595.1 Phalaenopsis equestris | reverse complement strand
CACAAAATACCTCTCTCTCTCTCTCTCTCTCTCTCTCTCTCTCTCTCTCTCTCTCTCTCTCTCTATGATAGGCTTTGAGTTCAAAATCAGGCTTTGAGTTGTGATTTAGCTCACTCCACAAGACTGTCAATGAACCAAGGTCATGTTACACAATTTCTATGTATTGATATATCAAACACAGGCGGGATTTGTCTTCAAATTTAATTTACGTTAAATAGAATTTATCAAATCTAATACTGCAACGATTTTGCTTGGAAATGATGGCGGAATAAATTGGACTTGTAATTGGATTTATTAAATCCGAATTGACGTCGTCTAAGTTAGGGACAACACGAGAAAATTGGATTTAGCTTTTATTTTCTTTTTAAGTTAAATTCCTGATAAAATTTAATTAATAAGATGCTACCAAACACCGTCTTAAAGTCTGATATTTTTATTTATAGCAATTCGTTGTAATAAAAGTAATCGTGGAAAGGGTTTACTTCACTTGATGCAAGATTGACGCTTTGAGTGGTCTGCGTGTAAATATGAAAATTTAGGTGTTAGACATGTAAATACATAAGAATTATGTGGTATGTAAAGACCCCTAAAATTAATATTACACGCAGCCTCCTCAAACAGTCACAAGAAGGTTCAATAGATACTGTATCATTTCACGAGCTTGGCAAATAAGTCAAAAAAATTTAAAGTTTCATTTAGATACATATCACTCAATTCCCTTTTATTCATATATCCAACATCCAAACATTATATATAATATATGTGCGTGTGCATGCGCGTGCCGCCAGTCATGATATGTTGGTAGAGCAGTCTCTTTGAATATTGTGAGTCCCCTCAGGTCACGGGTTATGACCAGTTTGTCGTAGTGAGTGTGGTCCTTAAATATTTAGACCATCGTGACAAAGGCTTATGGCACAAGCGACAATGGAAGATGGGGGAACAACAGAGACAGACACTCGTGAGTGTCATGTGTTGGGAGTGGCGGAAGGGAAGTTAAAGAGGGTTTTGGATGGCTCGAATGAAATATGAGAAGGTTTGATGAGTAGTTTGTTGTATTTGAACTTTAAAATATTAAATATGCAAACAATTAAGACTTATTAAGAAATAAGTGCATATTCCTATAATTATAATAAATATCTTATTTTCAGGAGCTCCCAAAAAATACAATTGGTCCAAGAAAAGGATGGGAGAGAAATTTCTTTTATTATTCTTCTGTTCAAAGAAGGATAGCGCACGTGTCTGTTTTTAATTTGTTTGCCACTTTCTTTTAATCACAACCGTTGAAATGAAGCCGTACATACTGGATCAAGCAATCAGAGCCACTAGATGGTTTAAAAGGCGGGAATATCCGGGAATATTTTTAACTTTATTTTTTTTTTTCATCCAATAACTCACAGTCATTGAGAAAAAACGACGACTTAGCTTCCTTCTCGAGCTCTCTTCCGGTCATCTATTCCCTTCGCCGCACGCAGAAGGGGAAAAAGAAGAAAAGAGGAACTGTAAAAGCTCTCGAAACTCTCCTTTTCCTTACGATCGAGTTCTATTTCTCCCGATTTTGATTTTCTCTTTGGATCTGCCGAACGAAGAGCTCCAGTTCGAGCTAAATACTGTGGAAATTCACTGTCTCTTTTCGCAGATCGATCTGTGTTTTTTGTTCCCTTGGTTGAGCAAGGAATCGTTCCATGCTTCATGCAGCTTCTGTTGGCGATGCTGCTGAGGAGTCTGATTACAAGGTAGGAAGCTCTGATTCCGAGGATTGTGCTATCCGGTAACTATATCAGTCTCGAAATTAGGGTTTCGTGCTTCGTGCGGAGCTGCGAGGTTGCGGGATGATGGACACCACCAAATTCGCTGGAATTATTGCCGGAGGCGGTGGTGGGGGAAACTATTACGATATGGGGTTTTACCGGAAGCTAGGCGAGGGATCGAACATGTCAGTGGACAGTATTCAGACTAGTGTTGGCGGTGGATCGGTGGCGATGTCGGTGGAGAATAGCAGCGTTGGTTCGAGCGACTCGCGGACTGGAATCCTTCATCACAGCGGTCTCAGGCAGACGGTCACCACGGGTAGCTCTATTGGGCACAGTATATTCCGTCCTGGTCGGGTCACTCATCCACTCAACCACGATGCCCTCGCCCAGGCTCTGATGGATCCAGGCTTCCCCACCCAAGGCCTGGACAACTATGACGAGTGGACTTTGGATCTCAGGCAACTCAGCATGGGCGAGCCCTTTGCTCAAGGGGCATTTGGGAAGCTTTACAGGGGTACCTACAATGGCGAAGATGTAGCGATTAAGCTGTTGGAGAGGCCAGAGAATGATCCCGAGAGAGGGCAACTAATGGAGCAGCAATTTGCTCAGGAGGTAATGATGCTTGCCAACCTGAAGCATCCCAATATAGTGAGATTCATAGGAGCTTGCAGAAAGCAGATGGTTTGGTGCATTGTGACGGAGTATGCAAAGGGAGGTTCTGTTAGGCAGTTTCTGATGAGGAGACAGAACCGATCTGTGCCATTAAAGATTGCAGTGCGGCAGGCATTGGATGTTGCCAGGGGAATGGCATATGTTCATGGTTTGGGTTTCATTCATAGGGACTTGAAATCTGACAATCTTCTAATCTGTGGGGATAAGTCTATCAAAATTGCAGACTTTGGAGTGGCTCGGATTGAAGTGCAGACAGAAGGGATGACACCAGAGACTGGAACCTACCGGTGGATGGCTCCGTAAGTAGGCCATCTTTTACTTTCATATTTTCTGAAGATTGCTTATTTTTGTGGATATACATGGAATTCAATGGAGAAAATTTGGATCAGGGTTTCGTGATAGAAATAAGGTATGGATAGATTTTTATTCCCATCAGATTTACTCTGAGATTAATGCAACAATTGAAATATATTTTTCACAATTCTCAAAATAAATAGAATGGTCATAAAACCATCTCGACACAAATTTCTTCCAATCTAAGAGAAAATTTTCTTGGAATTTTTTTTACTCAACATACTTTATACTTTACAACTGTTTGTATGTATAATCATAAATTGTTGGGCACATTTTTCTTATTTCCAATGTTGGACTCCAAATCTACCCGCTTGATTATGCGATATAAGTATTCCGCTTTTATTTTATGTTATATACGACAGGTTTATACTTCAGTGTGCTCCATATATCAGCTGATGAGAATTATCCATCCAATAAACTTTCTTACCGTTCTTGTGTGATTTGTAAGTACTATGATATACATATATATATATATATTCATGCAGAAGCATCTCGATTTTACACTTTTTAGTTGGGATTTATTTGCTCCACTATCGCATAGTTATGCAGTCTTTATGCTTGATGGTTTTCCAATGCAGTTATCAAGTTTAATGCTGAGTGAGGCAAGGAAGAAGTTCTTTTCAACTAGATTTATGGTGTTTCATAATTAAGTTTCTGCATTTTGGGCTGATTAGCTTCTTGCATTTGTTTAGTTGTGCTGTGATACACTGATTTTTATCTTCCTTTGTTTGGATGATGTTTTTGAAAATCGCTTCTCGCAATGATGCCTATGATGTGCTCCACCTTTTAAAAGGGTTTTAGAATTTTCATTCCAACTAAAGAATATTTTATGATATTTTATACTTTTGTTTGAAGAGGAAATGAACAATTGATAAGCTCTAACTATTAGGTGATTTGCTTCATTTAATGAACCTGAAAATTAGGTATTGATCTCATCTAATCTAGCTTTATGATTGTCTTATGTTGTATTTCTTCCTCTTATTTTGAAAATCTATGATAAAGTGGGTTTTGAGTCATACATTTTGGATGTGAATTTAGCAAATTTCAAATCATACAATTTTTTTATTTGACCCGAAAACTTTGATGGTTGATGTTTAATTAATATATTATTTTTTCATACTACCTTTAAACTCAATTAAATCTGTTAGAATAAAACTCAAGGTAAATTTTATTGATGCAAAGAGGGGTATAAATACTCATTGCTGGATCTACTAGTATGGAAATAAATAAAAACAGAATAAAGGGAAAAAAGAAAGTAAATAAAAGAAATCAAAATAATTAATACTAAATTTTTATATTATTATCTAATATTCTAATACTCTCCCTCAAATTGAAGCATAAATGTTAATCATTTTTAATTTGGATTTGAAATTATCGAACAGTGGTCGAGGAAGGTTCCTTGTGAGAATATTTGTCAGTCGGCCACTAGATGGCACAAACGGAGAACACATTTCTCCGGACTCGAGCTTTTCCTTAATGAAGGAACGATCAATCTCAACATGATTGGTGCGATCATGCCGGGCCAGGTTGTGAGCAATGCTAATGACAGCTTTGTTATCACGGAACAATTGCAGGGGAGCAAAGACTGTTATACGTAGTTTGTGAGCATGATGCGTAATCAAAGAGTTTCACAAATTCTTAGGGACATTGACCAAAATTCGGCTTCCGTACTACTCTGAGCAACTAGAGTGCTTCTTGTTTTTTACATGATCAGGTTTCCCCACACAAATGAGCAGTAACCTGAGATAGATCACCGATCATGGATGGACCCGACCCAATCCGCGTCTGTGTAAATTGCAATTGAACGGGAGGTGTGGGGGAAAAAAATAAACTTGAGCCCGATGTGTCTTTTAAATAATCGAGAATCTAGTGGACAGCTTGGAGGTGGTGCTGCTAAGGATCATGCATGAATTGATTGACTATCCCAGCTGTGTGACATATGTCGGGGCATATATGGGCAAGATTGATTTCCTATAAGATGTTGATAGTGAGTTTTGTTTACAAGATCTGCATTGAAAACATTAAGAAGTTTTTCATTGGAATCCATCGGGACAGCTACTGGTCTGCACAAGAGAAGATTGTTCTCTATCAAAAGATCAATCACATATTTCCATTGAGATAGACAAATACCTTGAGATGACCAAACAACTTCCATGCCTAAGAAGTACTAGAGAGTTCTCAAGTTTTTCATTTCAAAAAAAGAAGCAAAAATGTCTTTTAGAGATTCTAATGCTAGTAGATCATTACCTATGAGAACAATTTCGTTAACATAGAAAATAAGGATAACAGTTTTTCATTTCAAAAAAAGAAGCAAAAATGTCTTCTAGAGATTCTAATGCTGGTAAATCATTACCTATGAGAACAATTTCATTAACATAGAAAATAAGGATAATTACCTGACCATTTGAGGGATGTCGAAAAAAGAGAGCGTGATCTGATTGAGCCTGTGTCAATTCATACCCTACCACCACCTTTTTGAATTTTCTGAGCTATGCATGTGGTGATTGTTTCAATCCATAAAGGGATCTTCACAGTCTACATACTTGCCCCTGGGAGGTAGTGGAGTCAAAGCCTTGAGGAAAAGTCATGTATACCTCATTTATAAGATCGTCATTCAGGAACACATTCTTGACATTAAGCTGGAATAAGTGTCATTTCAGATTCACTGCAAGGGATAAGAGGATTCAAATAAAGTTTAATTTAGCAACTGGAGCAAATGTCTTCTAACAATCAACTCCATAGGTTTGTGAGTACCCTTTGACCATCAAGCGTGTTTTGTTGCGTTCAAATAATCCATCAGATTTATACTTGATTCTAAAAATCAATTGGTATCTCATTACTTTCTTGCCCCGAGGAAGATCAACAATGTCCCAAGTATGGTCCATGGGACAGCTTTCTAGGCAAGGTCTGTTAAGGTGGTCTTAATAGTAGGTGGAAGTTGATGATTGGTCTGAGACATAGAAAATTGGATGGACCCGTCCCAATCCGCGTCTGTGTAAATTGCAATTGAACGGGAGGTGTGGGGGAAAAAAATAAACTTGAGCCCGATGTGTCTTTTAAATAATCGAGAATCTAGTGGACAGCTTGGAGGTGGTGCTGCTAAGGATCATGCATGAATTGATTGACTATCCCAGCTGTGTGACATATGTCGGGGCATATATGGGCAAGATTGATTTCCTATAAGATGTTGATAGTGAGTTTTGTTTACAAGATCTGCATTGAAAACATTAAGAAGTTTTTCATTGGAATCCATCGGGACAGCTACTGGTCTGCACAAGAGAAGATTGTTCTCTATCAAAAGATCAATCACATATTTCCATTGAGATAGACAAATACCTTAAGATGACCAAACAACTTCCATGCCTAAGAAGTACTAGAGAGTTCTCAAGTTTTTCATTTCAAAAAAAGAAGCAAAAATGTCTTTTAGAGATTCTAATGCTAGTAGATCATTACCTATGAGAACAATTTCGTTAACATAGAAAATAAGGATAACTACCTGACCATTTGAGGGATGTCGAAAAAAGAGAGCATGATCTGATTGAGCCTGTGTCAATTCATACCCTACCACCACCTTTTTGAATTTTCTGAGCTATGCATGTGGTGATTGTTTCAATCCATAAAGGGATCTTCACAGTCTACATACTTGCCCCTGGGAGGTAGTGGAGTCAAAGCCTTGAGGAAAAGTCATGTATACCTCATTTATAAGATCGTCATTCAGGAACACATTCTTGACATTAAGCTGGAATAAGTGTCATTTCAGATTCACTGCAAGGGATAAGAGGATTCAAATAAAGTTTAATTTAGCAACTGGAGCAAATGTCTTCTAACAATCAACTCCATAGGTTTGTGAGTACCCTTTGACCATCAAGCGTGTTTTGTTGCGTTCAAATAATCCATCAGATTTATACTTGATTCTAAAAATCAATTGGTATCTCATTACTTTCTTGCCCCGAGGAAGATCAACAATGTCCCAAGTATGGTCCATGGGACAGCTTTCTAGGCAAGGTCTGTTAAGGTGGTCTTAATAGTAGGTGGAAGTTGATGATTGGTCTGAGACATAGAAAATGTTCTGTAGTTTGGTGATAATCTGCGAAGAGACATATTTTGTGATGGGAGTTGGTTTAATTGCGCGTCTTACTAGAGGAACTGACTTCTTCATTTGGAGTAGGAGCAGTGTTGGGGGTGTCGTCCGGTGAGGATTTTGTTTCCAACAATGTGTTAGCTAGCTTTAGAGTAGGTGCAATAGAACAAGTGTGTCAAGAGTAGACACGGAGAGTGTGAGATCTATGTCATCCGCGTGTGATCATCAATCAAAGTAAGGAACCGTTGTTTATTGTTGTAGCTAAAATTGTGAGAGGGTCCCCATAAGTCACTATGAATAAATGAAAAATGAGTGGAAGTTGTATAATTGTGGGGTGGATAAAGAACATGGTGATGTTTAGCTAATAGGTTTCACATTTTAAATTAGAAGAATTTTTATTATTAAACATCAATGGATATAATTGTTTTGGATGTTGATAAGTAGGTTTACCCAAACGATAATGTAACAACATAATAGGGCTTTCACTGGACTGAAATAAACTGGAATTACCGGTGGAGTGTCCTCATTCTCCTTGTTTTTCTTTTTGAAGAAGATAGTGGTCCGATTGAGCCTGAGTGATATCCTACCACCACCTTTGTGAATTTTCCGAACCACGATGCCCATGATGATTGATTCAATCCATAAAGGGATTATCGCAGTCTGCCCATGATGATTGATTCAATCCATGAAGGGATTATCGTGGTCTGTACATTCACCCCTGGGAGGCAGTAGATTCAAAGCCTGGAGGAAGAGCCACATATACCTCATCTGTAAAATCGTCATTCAGGAACACATTTTTGACATTAAGCTCAAATAAGGGACTGCAAGGGATAAGAGGACCCAAATCATGTTTAATTTAGCAATTGGGGCAAATGTCTCCTCATAGTCAACTCCGTAGGCCTGTAACTACCCTTGGTGACTTACGTTCAAAGTATCCATTAGATTTAAACTTGATGCTAAAGATTCATCAGTATCCCTCTGCTTTCTTTCTCCGAAGGAGATCAACAATGTTCCAAGTACGGCTCAGTTGAAGGGCAATTCATTTCCTCGATTGTAGATAGAAGCTTATGATAGTATGGCTCCGCTGAAGGGCATTCATCTCCTCCGCTGAAGAGCATTCATTTACAGGTTGGGTCTGCTAAGACAGCCTCAATAGTAGATAGAAGTTTATGATTGGTCAGGGTTTAGCAAATACTCTGTAGGTTAGTTTTAGTTTTTGAAGAGAGATAGTGTTTGTCATGAGATAGAGCAAGCCCGTCTGATTATGTACCTTGCTGGAGGAACTGACTTTCTCATTTAGAGTAGGAGTAGTGCTCGGTATGTCATATGGAGGGGATTCAAGATCCAACAAGGGGTTAGCTAGCTCCAACATAGGTGGATCAGAACGAGTGTATCGAGTCTAGATACGAAGAGTGAGAGGATGTGTTAGTGGAACCAAAGGGACAAAGGGCTCCTTCATTGTAGGAGAAGTTGGTGGAACCAAAGGAACAAAAGGTTCGTCGATGGTAGGTGACGCGGGGGGAACATCCACAGGAGTAGAGTAAGGAATAGTGTCCAAGAACTTTAGCTCCCTCTCACTGGTGGACGAGTTAGGAAAGTATGAAACACTTTAAAAAAACGACATCAACACTCATATAGACTTTATTTGTGGTAGGGTTAAGACACCAATATCTCTTTTGAGTGGTAACATATTTTATGAACCTGGGATCAAGTTTATTTCGATTTGTGGTTGTGTTCCAAACGAAGGCTATGCACTCAAAAATGTTGAGATCTAAAGTGGAGATTATCCAATTATTAGGAAAGCACGATCTCAAGATTGCTAAAAAGGTTCAAAATTTATAATTTTTTTATGGAACTCTATTGATGAGATAATGGCGGTAAAAATGACATCATTTCAAAAACATTTTGGGACGATAGAGTGAAACATAATAAAACAAGTAACGTTGATGAGATGCCGATTTTTTCTCTCTGTTATTCCATTTTGTTGAGTGTCAGCACATGAGCTATAATGGAAACTGCCCTTACCAAGAATCTCCTTATATTGAGTTAAAAAATTCACTACTATTGTCAGTCAGAAGGAATTGAATAAGAGTTTTGAATTTGGTCAAAATAAATGTGTGCAAGTTTTTAAAGGTGTCAACAACTTCAGATTTACTTTCAAAATATAGACTCATGTCATCTGAGTGTGGTCATCAATCAAAAAAACCGTGTTACTAGGAGTGCGAGATAATTCCCATAAGTCACTGTGAATAAAAGAGAAATGAGCGGAAGAGGTGTAATTTTAGGGTGGATAAGGAACACAATGATGTTTAGTTAACTTGACAGGTTTCACATTTGAAGTCTTTGTAATGGAGATAAGGCATAAATTTGATAAATTTTACCTCCGCCGCAAGCAAAGATGTGCATGTCAACGCCACGGAAGCGCCCTATGCCAGCGAGAAGGATTAGTTCAAAGGCTTTGTAATGGAGGATCTCTGGTTTTACAAGCTCGATCGGGATGCCATTAACCTTTATCAAGCCCTTTCCGGCTTTGCAATGAGTAACGACGATTGCTGTCTTCTTGCATCTGAAGCATTGGACAGAATTCACTGCACCGTTTGTCATCATAGTTGTTGCATAAACAAAGAGGGATGGAGAGGTAGAGAATGGGAAGGGGAGAAATCTAGTTTCCACAAGATTTTGGCTCCGTGGATGGCAGGGATCCGACGGTCAGTGATAGGACCTAGCTGACACAATTAGAGGTGACGGAAACCTGGACTGACAGCCGACGGCAAGGAGAGCCCGGTGGCAGCTAGGTTAGGGTCATGGCTTTGACACCGTGTTAGAATAGAATCCAAGGTAAATCTTATTAATGTAAAAAGGGGTATAAATACTCATTATAAGATCTACTAATAAGGAAACAAATAAAAATAGAATAAAGGGAAAAAGGAAAATAAATAAAAGCAAATTAGAGTAATTAATAAAATTAATAAAGAAAAAATACACATATTGATTACAAAGGGACAGCTAAAATTGAGCTTCAAAGTGATTACATTTCCTGTGTAGCTCAAACCAAACATCATAAATAATATTTTTTTTGTTAAACATGAAGAGCTTGATTAACCTGAGGACTCATATAAAATAAAGTATCATAAAGATTGCATCTAAATTAAAGCACGTAGTTCCAATCAATGGCGTGGCTGAATAACAACCCTCTGTGACGGGGATAAAAGGGAATAGCGAGGAGGTCTTCTTGTCATCTTTTTTTGGCCTAACATGAAGCAACATGCTCGAGCAAGAGGCATTGAGAAAGTAGCCTAGGCAAACAAAAAATTCCTTTATGCTCCTTCTAAAAAAAAGGTTATCTACACCCACAAGCATATTAGAAAGACAGAATTCAACAAAGCAAAACTTCATACATGCTTAACCATTTTGTAGAAGAGCTGCGACCTTTGTAGGCAAATTTTTATCCAAATTTCACTTTTTTTATATTCTGGCTTAAATGGAACTTGATCTTTTTCAGTTGAAGAGCAGAAATGGAAGAATTAGAGCTATAAGTTCTTGCCATTTTTCTCAAGCTAGATGTTATATACCCGTATACTAATATTAAGTAGATAATTTTCTTACCATGGTATTTTTAGAGTTATAGTATTGAATTTCAGCACTTACATTAAAGTTTCTAAAAATAGGAAAACATTATCAACGAGGAAATGATTTTTTGCCAGTGAAAACGAGTAGAAATAATAAAAAAAATCAACGGTTGTCATATTGCACAGGACACAAACTATTGTTTTTAAACGTTTATTGCAAGTCGTGCATGTATAAAAATAGAATATTTATGACATAACTTTATGTGACATTCTTAGCCCAATGTTTATTAGGAAGGTCGGTGAAAATTCAACTTTTAGCATCAACGACAATATTATATGAATTAGTACCAATCTACCAGAGATTATTCTCATTTAAAGAAATAAGGATGGCTTTAATTAAATTGAAACAATAAATTTCATTTTAATTTAGGTTAGTAGAAAGATGCTAACCATATTATGTATCAATAATTATAGCAGAAAAAGGGAGTTTGAAGGTAGAGTAAATAAGATTTCTATCTAACATGAATGATTAGTCCATGGGTCATGAAATAGGGAGAATGAAAGATTATATCAATAGAATAGGATATCCACCTATGCATTGTCACTACACACAACTGCAATTCTTCGCAGAATTTAGTGGATTTCTCCTGATTGTAGTTCCAATAGAGCCTAAAACCCAGCCAACCAGCTAGCAAGAAGAGAAGGCCTTGATGTTATCCTTCAAATAATTTTTATTTTGCAAGTAGACTTAAAACATTCAGGGGGGATTCCTAGACCACCCTTAAATCGAGGAAGTGTGGTTTTTTGCCAAGAGATGGCAAGACATGGGTTGTATTTGAAGCACTACAATCATAATGGAACTAAGAGGTCATGATTCTATTGTTCTTCAGAATGGACTTAGCGACAAAAAGATATCTCACCCAATAGGAGATATATACCCAGATAGAATTCCTAATGACTTGGAGCCTCCTCACAAAATAAAGCAGTGTTTCCAAAGATAATCCAAAAACTTAGTTTGTTAAAGATAGGTGGACAATCATTAATTAGAAGTCTAGAAGGGGACAAGGGATGGCCAAGCTATTTCCAAAGCAAAGGCTTATTTATCAATGCTAAGGATGTGACTAGTAAGGTTTGCATCCATAACCAACATCATGAAATAAATCCTAGATTTTTAAATATGAGAATAACCACATGGTACGACTACTTATAAAAAAATTATCTTTAAGAGCATTGATTGTAATAAGATTAACATAGAAAAAAATTCATACCATCATAAACAAACTTCAAATTACTAATAGAAGAGTTTTCAGAAGTAATATTGAAAACACTAGAGGAGTTTCTGATACCGTAGGAAAAGACCCAATCCACCACAAAAAAACACAATTATTATTATTGAATTCGAATGAGTACAAATGAGACTCTTGCGATATGAAATCAAGACAACAAACAACAACACAAACATAAAGACAACACGTAGACTCCAATAAGGGTGACGGTAGCAGGTGTGGATGTTGGCGGCAACTGGGAGATGGAACTAAGGTTGGTGGTAGGGAAATAGGGGAAGGGACAACGGGTTTGACTATAGGGAAGGGGAAGGCATAGGGGGCCAGGATGTTGGAGATGAGCCAAAAGTGAACAACAAGCTAGTAGCCTTTGGGAAGGTGTGAAGGAGAGCTTGCGGCTTGCTGCAGGTGAGTCGGAGGGAGGGCGGCAAGCTGACAACTGCTGGACTGCGTGGGAGAGGGGGCTGCAGAAAGATAGATGTCTCGTCGGAGTCGAGCTACAGTCGGAGCAGTACAGGACTCTTGGAGATGCTCACCACCTCGGACGAGTTACAGTTGGAGCACTTTCTTGCATTCGGTTACAACCCCCAGAGGGTAAGAACACTTCAAAGACAGTAGCTGAAATCAACAATCATTCAAAATTCTCCTCCTCTAACCTTAGAAAACAACATCTATATAAAGAGGAGATTAGTAGATAAAATAGTTAAATAGTAGAATATGAAAGAGATATAATAGGCGAGGAGAGGAATATGAAAGAAGTAGAGAAGGAAAGGAATTATAATGGGAAAACACCAGAAAAGTAAATGAAAGGGGGACCACAGTTACTGTAGCTGCTACAGTAATGCATTCGTGGTACTGTAGCTACTACATTGCCACGGGCGGTAAGCGTATCTTTCTGCCACGATTGGAGAGCTTTGACTTCATTCATTGAAGCTTTTAGGGCAAAAAAAATTTGTAGGAGGATGCTTGGGTGGGGGTGAATGCTAGGGAACCCTAGGATTTGGGCTAGCTCTGATATCAAATGATACTGGAGCAAAAAGATCCAATCTATCACGAAAAGACACAATTATTGCTGAATTCATATGGGCGCAAACGAGACGCTTGCGACTTGAAATCACGATAACAAACAACAACACAAGCATAAAAATGCAGCACATAAACTTCAATAAGGGTGACATTAGCTGGTGGGGATGTTGGCGGCAACAAGGAGAGGGAACTAGGGCTGGTTCTAGGGAAATAGGGGAGGAGACCATAGGTTTGATTGTAGGGAAGGGGGAACAACATATAGACTACTGTTGGAAGAAGTAGGGGTCGACTAGCGAGGTGCTGGAGGTGAGCCGAAGAGGAGCAATAAGTTGGCAGCTTGTGGGCAGGTGTGGAGAAGAAGGGTTTTCAACCTGTTGAAGGTGAGTCGGAGGGAGGGCAACAAGCTGGAGACTGTTGGACTGCGTGGGAGAGGGGGCTAAGGAAAGATAGATGTCTCATCGGGGTTGAGCTACAGCCGGAGCACCACCTGGACTTGGAGACGGTCGGACTAGTTATAGTCAAAGCACTTTCTCGCCATTAGATACAACTCCGGGAAGGAAAGATCGCCTCAAAGGCAGTAGCTGAAATCAACAATCATTCAAAATCTCCTCTTATAACCTCAAAAAACAACACCTATGTAAAGAGGAGATTATTAGATAAAATAAGTAAGGAGTAGGATATCAAAGAGATATAAAAGGCATGGAGAGGAATAGAAATGAAGTAGGAAAGTAAAGGAATTATAATGGAAAGCATTAGGAAAGGAAATGAAATGGGGACCATGGTTACTGTAGCAGCTACGGTAACACGTTTGTGGTATTGTGGCTGCTACAATACTGTGAGGGGTAAGCTCCCGCTTTAGCGCCTATCCCTAATAATGTAGGAAATGGATCCATAGTAAAAGCATTCATAAAGCGATGTAAAAGGAAACCTTGTTTAAGCCCTTGATTAGTTTTGAAGTCACATTTAGCATCTCATTAATAATAATTGATAAAGGAATAGAGTTTTTGCAACCATAATTAAAACTAATAAAGACTTGAGGATTTCATTTGTCCAACAATCTTTGTAAAAGTTGATCTCTATTCACACAATAAATTTTTTTATATAATTCAATCCCAGTCCAAAGTATATTGGTGGAGCTAGAAGGCTTGAACTCTCATCAATGTTGTGGCCAAAGCATGTTATCAGCAATATCGCTGTTTTTAATGAAGGCAAATAAAGCAGAGTGAATGAACAGTAGCAAGACGCTAAAAAGAAAATTAGCGAGGAATTTATAGTTAAACTTATAGAAGGTATTGTACAAATGTAAATGCTTATTAGCCTCAAGGTATCCTTATGAAGCTTCTTTAGAATATGGGGGATAGCAATTTGCTTGATACAATCAGTCATTTTACCGTAGTTAAAATTGCTTAACTATTAAAAGAAATTGAAGGCCTGCAATTTTCCTAGATTCAAAAAGGAATATAGTAGTCAAATCATTCGACACCGGGGTTTTAACCTGCTGATATTAAAAAGAATTTTTTTTTTAATATTTTCTAATCATTGAGAGGCTATATCACATCTGATTATAATCTAGAGTCAAGTTTGTCAATATGAAGAAGGGGGTTCTTAGTGATACAAGAAAAGTTCTCATTGAATGCAGTGAAAAATTCTTAATGGCTGCAATATTTGCATTCTCATAGGGAGATTATATGCTAGGAATAGAAATCTCTTTGATGAAATATGGTTAGGTTTACTTTTTATTTTTTGATAAAAGAAGAAATTTTCATCTTCACCATAATCATTTTCTGTCACGCTTAGCAGCATTGTTAAAACTTTCTTGGACATGATTGGCTTGCTGAAGGAGAGGTTGATCCAGTTGGTTGTCCTTGGGTAAACATAAATTATTATTCTGGTCTTTCGTAGGGGAGGAGGAAGACTCAGCTAAGTGGGCATTTAAGGGGAAAAAAAAAGGATCTTTTTGGGCAACCTCCTTTTTCTTATACAACACAAAAATAAAATATCTATAAACAAAATTATCCCGAGCATTAGAGTCAATATCTTTAAAATATCAAAAATATTTAGAAGTTCTTGAAAATAAAAGTATGCTTGACCGAAACTGGATGGGTGGCAGTTGAAAAATGATTCATAACAAGGAGGCATAATCTTTTAATAAGATACAGGGACAATAGCCACAACATACTATTAGACATTGCCCTATAAATCCTAGGCCTCCAATTGTTCGTTAAATCAAGAAAGGGAAAAACCAACACTAGAAAGCTCCCATAACCAAGTGCCCAATTTGGAAATATATATGTATATATACATATGTCATCCAGCTTGATAGGAAGGGGAAGTTTCCCACAGACTTTTTCAGCAGAAGTCGTAAAACATTTGAAATTTTCAATAATCCATTGCAAATCAACAAATTCGACAATATGAGTCAGTTTTCCAAAAAATGTCTCTCAAAAGCTACACTAAAACAATAAATAATTGAAAATAACATTTCAAAAAGTTGGTAGAATCAATTTACCCATGAATGAATTTATGGTGAGATAAACGAGAGTAGAACTTGGCACAAGAGGTGTTCCGTTTCCTCCAAATTCTGCCATTACAATAATTTATCACATTCCCTTTCATTAAGAAAATTTGATGATATATAACATAGGTTGGGTAAAAGTAATCTCTAAATTCACTTTGCAGTCTATATGGAAAATATCATGAATTTGGTTATTATGCCAAATGGATTTCCTATGCTCTGGAATTCACTTATCCTCTTGAAACCCCCTCCAGAGGAGAATTCTTTCGGAGAAACAAACTCTCTCATTGAGGTTTTCATTCTGTAAAAGATTCTCATAGATTTAGGCGTCTGAGCACTCAGGAAGCCCTTTCAGTTCCTGCATGAACGCAGATAGAAGGGAAGATATTTATCTTGGAATCACTGTTTAGGGTCGGAGGGCCTGGCCCCTTGATTAGGTGGAGCAGAGGAAGAAGAAGAGTTGAAGATAGGTGGAAGGAAGTTGGGTTTGAGAAGGAAGAAGTCAGAAGAGGGGAAAGATCTAGCATATGAACGGTTCTAAAGAGAAAAACTTCATGATCTTAGAGAAGGGGGGAATGTTCTTCGAAGTGTGGTGGTGAGAACAAGGCAGAAAAGCCTCCACTAATGTTTGAGACAGCCAAGGAACCCAGAGATAGGCAATAGAGGCAACATTAATAACGAAAGCTGGAGTTTGAGAGACATCATCAGTGTGAGAAGGAGGGAAAAAATTTGCGTGTGATAGACGTACGCAGCACTGCGTGCGGTACTGGGGTATATTGAGGGTACAAGGGGGTTACATCCACAGTATAAGCCCTTGTAACCTCCCTGTAACTTACGTGTAACCTCTTAATATATGATAACAGAAGCGCGAAACTTATTGTAGGGTACAGATAGGTTACAACAAGTTACAGGGAGGTTACAAGGGGTTATACCGTGGATGTAACTCCCTTGTACCCTCGGTATAATCCCAATATCGCACGCAGCACTGCGTACGTCTATCGCACGCAAATTTTTCCAGAGAAGGAGAGGCACACATGAAATCCTAAAGGAGAGACCTCCAAGGTGCAAAATTTCATACTCTTATTTCTTCACTTTTTTCATATATATGCGTTAGATTTAACTGTTAGCATGCCTTACACTTGCAGATTTGTTAGCACCAAAGATAATTGATTCCTCCAATCAGGGCCTCTTTTATAGTTACAAAATATGTGCTTTATAATAAGTAAGGTGCGACCTTTGTATTTGGAATTTTTTTTTGAATTTTAATTCCATTTCTTACAAAAAGCGTAACTCTTCCAAGGTTGAAATGGTTAGGTAGGCATATTTATAAGTGTCTATGACTTTTATAATCAGGGATCTATGACAACCTGAGTTACCAAGTGTTTGATTCTTATTGAGGTGGGGTATTTAGGCTTCAGGTTTGGGTAATTTTGTGATTGATCATTAATTTTAGCTCTAATTTGCTTTGAGTATTTTAATTTCTTTTGAAGTCTATTACTCGTATGAGTTCATAATTCTTCTATTATGTCAAGTGTATTTTGGACCTAACTTAGTGTAGGAATATGAGGGGTTCCTTGACCTTTT
This sequence comes from Phalaenopsis equestris, assembly GCF_001263595.1. NCBI lineage: Eukaryota > Viridiplantae > Streptophyta > Magnoliopsida > Asparagales > Orchidaceae > Phalaenopsis > Phalaenopsis equestris. Next base: position 51,604 of record NW_018164771.1, on the reverse strand, counting down.
TTTTTGGTGATTTTGAACGCAGTGTAGACAGCATAATAATAATAATAATAATAATAGCAGCAGCAGCAGCAATAATAGTAGAAGAAAATTTTGATAAACGCCAGCATGATAATTGGTTTTTATTTAGGTTAGTGAATCCCTAACATGAGTTTGATGTTGGCTCTAGTGTGGTTGGAATTGTTTTAATTTTTTTATTTCACTTTATTTATATTCTAACATAAAATTAAAGCATGTTAGACATTCTTATGCATTTTTTTTTTCAAAAAAAAAAATCAAACTAATATCTCTTTTGCCTACGTGTTGGTGGGCCGGTAACTTTTACTCACTGCAAAACTAATGTTGGTATCACCCCAGGAATGGCGAGGTCATGTCTGGTTATAAACTGGAGCAGTTGGAGACTTAGAAAATTTATGCCAGAGCCACATCCACATCATCTACCTATAGCACCACCTCTTTGAGGGTTGTTGTTGCACTTCAATCCTTATCCATCCTCACCTCTTTCCCATCCAATTTTGTTGTCGCCGCCTTCGCAACCTCCAAAACCGCATTATTCGTTGTCACATTAGTTGTCAGTGTTGTTGAACTTGATGGATGTAGTGTGGGTGGTGAGAATGTTTATGGCTGTGGCAAGGTCAAACTTGGTGTGAACACCACAGTGAGCCAAGGCACAATGATCGAGTGGTGAGATGGAGGCTGTGTCGAGGGCGCCAATAATTAAAAAAATTGTTCTAAATTTTTAAAAAATTTTCGGACATTTTTTTGGTACTTCAAAAAAAAAATTGTTTAAAAAAGAGTAAACTATCTTGTTTACAGTAAAAAGAAAAAAAAAATGATCTCAAATCGGTCCTTACTATTCCATCTCTACTTTATTTTATACCGTTTTTAAACATTTAGGCTTGGATGTATTCAGAGGCTACAGTTATCAATGTTTGACTGAACCGTAGAAGTTGAGAAATTTCTGTATTGTGTAGGCAGGTTGTGGTGGGGCAAAACTGAATGCATCCGGCAGATTATGCTAGAGCTAAATGAGAAGAGCTCTAGTTAGGATCTTTTAGCTCTAGGTAAGTTATTAACGTGAAGTTTAGTGATCGAGTCATTTTAATACTAATAAGAAAAATTATGTCGCAAATACATTAAAATACCTTAATAGACGTGGGAGGAAGAAAACTGAGAAATAGAAATTGAAAGAGTTGTAGGATTTCTATTTGCAGCTTCAATAGAGAGTTAAGTGTTATAGAAGTTGGAATGAAATTTAAAGTAGGAAGATTTACATACATCCCTCTCAAATCCTTTATGTATTTACATATCTAACACCTTAATATTAGTTCTTACATTCATACCACGTTACCTATGCATGAAAAGATGTATTCTACTTTTTAGAAGTTAAATTGATGGTATTTTTTATGGGATACATAAAATTTGGGTGCGCTTTGATTGTAAAAAGCAAAATTTAGATGTTGGATGTGTAAATACATATGAATTGGGTGATATGTATGTAAATGCCCCTTTAAGGTAACCACGAGATGATAGGAGAAGTGAGAGACAGCTATGGCCTGAAAATGTGAAAGGATCTTTCTATCAATGCAAAAACTTGCCTTTTTTTGTCTTTGAAAGTACATCCTTCCGACCAACCTACTATGCCAAAACAGCTGCTTCTCAGTTTTAATATTAAACATAATTGCACTATAGTTCTATCCAGAATATTATACTTTTATGCACTGTTGAACTAGACATAACCATGCTTTCATTTATAGTTCGGATCAGTTTGATGTCACTCATTTTTTGAACAGTGGAATATGGCTGTGGCTTACTTCAGACGAATTAATTTCCAAAATATCATTTACCACCATAAAATTTTTCATAGTTGCATTTTTGATCTATTAATTGCTGTGATCTTGTTAAAGACGCCCATCGTGGAGAAGTATTGTTTCAAACTATGTTCTATAACGATTATGATGGTGACAACTTGAAAAAAGTATAGCTTTTATAATCATCAACAAGTGTATATTACTCTGAATCTTCAATTTGGTCAAATATATTTTTTTTGAAATATTTTTTTTTTCTGAATTTTGATATGAGGACTATTTGATGATCCAGTTGGGAGAATGGATTTTTTAGATTCAACATATGTTAAGGCAGGCATAGGAAGACCAAAAAAGATTAGAAATTTTGTATAAAAAATGACTTTTATTTATTAGAATTAAATGAAAATATGACGCTCAATAGGATCGGAGAAAAATGATTCATTTAGCTGACCTCACTTGGTATGATAAAGGCTTATTGTTGTTCTTGTTGTTGTTGAAGCTTGATATTGATGATGATTTTATTTTTCCCATGCAACATTCTACCGCATGGAGAAGACCTAAAATGAAGATTAATTTAGAAATCATTGAATAATTTTGCTAATTGGTGCTTGTTGCCTACTGTCCTGCCACAGTGAATCTTGTGGCGGTGCAAATAAGTTAATAAAATAAAATGTGATGCACATGCTGCAACTGGCAACAGAACTACAATATTAGAAAAGAATCTCTGCACTCAGTTTGTATTTTGCTAAAATAAGGTCCGAATCAAATGAAGTATAGTTCTTCACGAATGATGTTTGTTTTTATATGATTGCTTAACTATTATTGTTTTTTTTCTCCTTTTATATGATTGCTTAACTATTATTGTTTTTTTTTCTCTTTTTTTTTTTTAACAATAATCTTTTATTGACCACATTTACTTCGTAATTTGGTAGCTGTATCATACTAATATTGTATGCCTACTGAACTAAAGATTATTTTTTTTGGCTCGTTTCTCTATTGTCTGTATTTTTCTTCTGATGCTGCAATACACAATATGAATCCTTTCCTCTTAACCTGCAGAGAGATGATCCAGCACAGGCCATACACTCAGAAGGTTGATGTCTACAGCTTCGGCATTGTGCTGTGGGAGCTCATAACAGGAATGCTTCCATTTCAGAACATGACGGCGGTGCAGGCAGCTTTTGCTGTCGTTAACAAGGGCGTTCGTCCGATCATACCGAGTGAGTGCCCCGCCGCACTTGGCGAGATCATGACTCACTGCTGGGACGCAAACCCTGATGTTCGCCCGCCGTTTAGCGAAATTGTCAAGATGTTGGAGTGTGTCCAGGATGAATTGGCCACATCCGTTCGCCGGGCACGATTTCGATGCTGCATGTCACAGCCCATGACCATAGACTGAGCTGAGGAAATATGGCTGGCTGTTTGGAAGAAGGAAAGAAAGAAGCACAAAATTGAAAAATGAAGGTGAAGAATGCAAATATTGATCTTTTTTGTTTGTGTTTTGCAGTAGGAAAGAAAAAAAAAAAAGTTGTTGCTAGTATTTAGGAACCTTTTTCTTATTTTGTTTCAAGCTCTCACTGTATCAAATCCCATTGTTTTTTTCTTAAACTGAAACAAGCTACTTTTTTTCCTTTTAATTTTAGTCTGCCTCTCACTTAAATCCTCTTTTATTAGCATTGATTGATTAGCTGAATTGTTTAGCAACTTGGCTTAATCAACATGTAATGTTTTGTATAACCGAATCAATTGAATTTGATTGAGCGATTATATAGAGCTGTATATGTCAAGATGTCTTGCCGAGTGGTCGGATTTGGCTGCCAACTTGGGCTTGTCTCGAATATATTTCGAAAATTTTGATTGTTTCGTGTGCTTGAACTTGAACTCAAAGCTTTTGTAATTATAAAAATGTATACGATTTATATAAAATTTATAAGCCGGCTTCATGTTTAACTTGATTGCTACAAAATAAACAATTTAGATTGTTTATTTAAGGACTTGGTTGAGCAACACTTTAGTTTATTAAAATTTAGTTCATTTAAAACAAATTGCTCATAAATTTCTTTTATGGTTCTAAAAAAGACTCATGCTCATGCTTTGAGTATGATCTAAGGTGAGCACTCATTAATCTTACATTCCAAGTAGACCCCAAGTATTGGAGAGAATGTTGCATCCGAACTTTGAATGCAAATTTGTGTCTGGAGTTAAGTGAAAATTTGTCACGTGGCAAGTGAGTCTCATTGTAATACACTCGTTAGAGGTGATTTTTAAAAGATATAAGGCTCACTTGTCACGTGGCAAGTTTTCAATGAATTCTGGCAGCAAAATTTACCTTCGTAGTCCATACACAAAAAGTTTTCCAAATATTGAGCCAAATGGGGACTTTGAGCATTTTGTCCAGCTAAATAAATTAACTCTTAAATGTTATAATTAAAGTCGAATGCTTAAATGGAGAGAATTCTCATAGGGAAGTCTTTTTTTTTTTTTTTTGAAGATTTTGTTGGAGAGAATTCTCATAGGGAAGTCTTTTTTTTTTCTTTTTTTTTTTTTGAAGATTTTATTTGTAGCTTGTGACTTAAGAGCGACAACTATATTTTGATCAATTCGCATGCAAAAAAAAAAGACTTATTGCATTCTCTTTACAAATGGTACTATTTCGCATCCCATTTTCCCCTCTTAAGTAATATTGATCTCTAGAAATCAAGTGCAGTACCTCTTTTTCTTGTTATCTAGTCTAGCCCTTCTTTTGGTTCAATTTGGAGATTTGTCACAATATACTCTTATCGGCTCCTACTACTCTAGGTGATTGTCTGAACGATAACGGGGTCTTGATATCCTTCTGTTGTTTCTTCGCTTTCAGGGCCAATATTTGAACATCACTTAACACTACAAAAAAAAGGCTTGATTAGTGTCAGACATTTCTGACGCTAATCGGGCAATTTTTTTATGCTAAACACGATTGCTCGAAAGTACAGTCGACACTGCTTAACGATGCACCAGTTTCAAACAAATCTGATGCTAATTAGCATCGATCTGGTGGACTCTAATTAGTGTTCACCATAGCCAACGCTAATTAGTGTCAGTCATATTTGACACTAAAGCTTCGAATTAGAGGTGTCAGGTATCAAACAACAGATTGTTACTTTAGTGTCGGAATATTCTGATGCAAACATATAACAAACAAAAAAAATACAGCAAAACGATTAGATTTTTACATGTATAGAAAAAATGCAAGCAACATAATAGGACAATTATATATCATTAGAACTGATAAAAAAACTCTTAACATATCTAAATAATGATATCACATTAAATTAAAGATAAATCGATCAAATTGTTCAAAGTTCATAGCTACAGAAACCGAAATTTTGATTAAATAGAAATGAAAAAAACATATAATCACCCCCGATGTCGAGGGAACATCATCCAACACAAAATAAAAATCATAATCTTTCTCCTTATAATGATCCTACTCCTTCTCCTCCTCATCCTCCTCGACAACCCTCATATGTCAGTTGCCCTAGCAATCAAAGCTCTTCATCAGTCATGCTAGACTATTTCCAACCATTTGTTGGTCTTTACACATCTATCAGAGCTATTCTTTCATCATCATGGCCAGCCTGGTAAGCTCCTCATGTTGAGCCTGTAACGAGCTAGGGTCACCCATAGCTGCACGGAAGTGCTTAACCTTAAATGCTATCCCCTTAGCTTCTAAGTTGTACACTCTCCTCTTCTTCTTCCCCGTTAATTGCATTCACAACTCAAAATCAGACTAAACAATCGTGGACTGACTACCACTGCTGCTGACGAATAGCGAGGTCTTGCTAGTCATCTCCCTCTGTCTCTCCCGGAGCTGCTCGTACTCTTTCTGAAAAATAAAATTCAAAAATTAATTGGGATATTAATATCTCCAAAAAAAAAAAGAAATTCATTGACACGCAGAGAGTGGTTGGATGCCCACAGTTGTGTGCCCATGCATTGATGTGTGAGGATGTGCAACTCTGCAGCGGATGTCTCTCCGTCAAGTTTCTTGGCATGTATACATGATCAAATTAATATAAGAGTCACATAATTACATAAATATGCAGGCTTTTGAATTTTTAGACAATCTTACTAATCTCCAATAATGCCCTGTGTGGGGGATCGAACTTCTGATGTGGAGTGCAGCCCCTCTGGCTCCCTTTGTCATCTGGTTATGTTGATTTGTCTTTCTCTTTCTCTGCTATTCCATAGAGGCCCATGCTTTGTTTATTGTAGCCTGAACTTCCACACCAACTCAAAGAGCCTCTGCCCCTTCTTCAGCGTTGTAGTAAACATATTTCTGAGCCTATTTTTGGCATGAACCTCAAAAATTTACCGGATATGCTTGTGATGTTCCGACAACTAGTAAAACGGCCTCTAAAAAAGAGAAATTATATAAGTTTGATTAGTATAAAAAAGTAGAAATTAGCATTCTATTTCAAGTTATAATATCATGACTAGAACTCCTTAAAATACATATCCTGATTTGTAATCGGGATCTACTTCCATGAGAGATATAGATGACATATCGACTCTGAATTATCTTCGTGATTCGCATCACAAGCGGCCTAGAAGGGTATAACCCACAATAGAAATATTAGTTACATTATAAAATGAAATGAAAATTGAAATTACTTTATTTTAAAAAAATAAAGTTGACTTACGAGTCATCCTCCGACACAATATAAATTTTGTCGGTGTTATCAATCATCTCAGGTGCTGGAGTCAAGGGGTGGGGCTCATCAGATAAGAAATTTGGGTTTAATTTGGTGCCTATACAAGTGTGCTGGTGCCTGCGAGGGAGCTGTGTATGAGGGGTAACAGTCAAAACACAGTTTGCCCAAACAGTCCAGCTACATTTTCAGAGTTGACTTACGAGTCATCCTCCGACACAATATAAACTTTGTCGGTGCTATCAATCATCTCAGGTGTTGGAGTCAAGGGGAGGGGCTCATCAGATAAGAAATTTGGGCTTAATTAGGTGCCTACAAGGGTGCTGGTGCCTGCGAGGGAGCTGTTTCAAGAATAAAAGGAGCCCTACGAATCTTTAATAAAAGAAAAGCTTATCATTTATTCTAATATTTTCTCAATAATTTTATATAACGATTTAATATCATAAAAAAATGTTAGGTGACGAATTTAGAGTAATCATTAAATAATTTATTTATTTATTTCTGAAAAAAGAAAGTAGTGAGGTTGATATAAAAAACTATCCCATATATATTAGCGGAGCAGGTGAACTACCTTTAAAGATTCCTTTTCTTTTAAATAATGTATCATTTTCGCACATACCACACAATTTTTATATATTTATACATCTAACATCTAAATTTACAAAATTCAAATCTTTCGCATCGCTTAAAAATACCACTTTTATTGGCTTTCTAAAATGTGAAAACACATATATATGCTTTTGTAATACTCTCATTTTAATTCTGTTGCAAACAGTTTTACCAAACAGAGACAGAAAAATCATTTATACAGCAATAATTAATAATAAACTATTTTGAATAAAATGTCTCAAACAACAATTAAGTTTATTCTGATAATATATTGAATAATTTACTTATCATCAGATTATAAATAATACTAATATATAAATAAATAAAAATTATGTGGCATGCATGTAAATATTCCAATAATATTTTTAAAAGTGCATGCGAAGAAAATCAATAAGATAATATTAAACGCCTCAATTATTGCATGACGAACGACCCGTTCTGAATGCAACGAAGTCGCTGTCTTCTGCCAGCTATTGGCTGACATATTTGACTTTTAAATGCCAATTTGTTCATGATTTAACGGAGAAAAAGCCAACCCAAATAATTGCTATAATATAATAATCAATTTCTTTAATAATTCATATTTACATTTAGCATATTTAATACTATCTTTTAAAAATTTAAAATTGATTTAACAATCTGACGGATTAATTAACCAAAAAAAACACCTTTTTTAGCCAAAAAATCCTTGAGTTGTAAATCACTTCAAAAAAAATCAGTTTTTTATCACTATAAGTCGTCTCAAAATTTATAAAACGGTCAAAATAATCTTCTTATTACATCCGGATTAGGCGTTAATGATAATATTATAATGTTATTTGTAAAATAATCTCACAATACTACCAATAACACCTTAAAACTATCATAAGCACATGAAATTACATTAAGACTCCTGATGTAATATTTTCTCCTTTAAATTAAGGTTAAAATAATCCTCATGAAGAATGATTAGAACTCAATTTAAAAATAATTATGAATTATTTTGATACTTCTATAAACTCTAAGACAAAAATGACTGCACGTAAAATATTATGGCACCCAAATACACAAAAGACATATCAATAACACTGGCTCAGAACTTAAGCTTCAATTAAGAGGTCTTAAGTTGTAATTGAGTTAATTTGAGATTAAATTCACTAAAAAGTCCACAAAAACAAAAAAAAAAATTAAAAATATCATCATTCATAGAGAGAAGAAATTGAAAGAAATCCCCAATGTAATTAATCAGGGACTAAAAAAATAATAATAAAGTGTCACACTGATACATTCCTGTTAATTTTCTCATGATGATGCCATGTGATTATGTTGGCCTTTACATCTAAAAATTCAAATTGCAACAGGTTTCATTTTATATCAGCATTAAAAAAAAAAAAACAGCAACAAAATAACAGAAAATTGACTGAAATTTTTTGGTCACTTGTGCAGATATGGAGCAAAGGCAAGCTGCAGAATCATAAGCAGATATCTATCACTAATCTGATTTCCATCCAATCAGCTTGAGGGAGAGCAAAATCATGAGCTAAATGTTAGGATATTCACCATCTTCAATGGGTCAGTAATTGCAATTTCTTTTTTTTTTTTCAGGACATAGGAAATTTGCAAATATACAATATGCCTGCATTTTGATCCATATATATCCATATTAAAATCAATTCTTTTTTCTTTTCAAAATGATAATTCCCATGTATTTACATACCTAATATCTAAACTCCACCGTTTACATTAATACAACTAGGATATTTAGACCCTTCTCATCCATATGCAAGGTGACATCAATGTAGGAAAACTGAAGTTTAGGTGGTGATGGATATGTAAATATACATATGAATTAAGTGATATGTATGAAAATCAAGCAAAAATCTAAAAGACCATATGGAATTACAAACCTTCTCAAGTCTTGAACTCCAGAAAATGGCCATCTGATTTGGAGAAAACCTGAGTGGCTTCATAAAAGGAGGTCTCATATGGAGCTTTGCTGAGTTGCAGATCCTGAAGGTGAGTTCCATTGCCATGTAAGTTGAAAGGTAGTGTTTGCTCAGGCAGAGAATTATCATCCTGCCAACATTGAGGTGCCGAGTTCGCCAGCTGAGCTCGAAGATGAGATGTGACTATGGGATCGGCATTCGCTAACTGGTTCATATTGGTTTGCGCCGTGCTGGACGGGCACCAGGCATCGCTTGACAGAAGAGAGAGAGCACGCCGAAGTTCCGGTGCTCCATTCAAGTTAGAAGTATGCACATAAGCTTCCTGATCTGAAACAAAAACAAGATTTTGCAAACTTTTATCTTTATTACAATGTAATTTTTCCAGCTTTTTACTTTCTGTATTTGTTTTACTGGAGTGGTGGAGGTGATAGAAGTTCTATTTAACGAACTGTGTTTGTTGAATCCTCTTCATTGTTTTATAAAACTATGATGAAATACTGTTGAGTTTGACGTTGAACCAAAAATATTAAAGGGAAATTTACACAAGTAGAAGACAATTTCTATGTATTTATATATTTCAAACCTAAACTATCATATTTACATGCATAGCACTTTGATGCTTTAAACCTTTGCATGAAAAGGTGTATTTCACTTTTAAAAAGGGATGATAATGTTATTTTTTTATGTGATAGTAAAGATTTCAGTGCTATGTGTGTAAATATGAAAGTTTAGGTGTGAGATATGTAAATACATGAGAATTGTGTGCTACGTGTGTAAATGCCTGATTATTAAAATCTAACAGGTATACTGAAAATGGCACATAGTTTGACAGTGAAAACAATTGCTTAAAATGATTTTAGAATAATAAGAAAAAGTAATATCTGCAATAAAATACTTAATTAGAATAAATAAAAGATGAGGATTCATAATGCCAAACCCCAAAGAGTAGAGGCCAAGCTAATGATGATGATAATTTATTCACGTCATTCTTCAGTGAATAAAATCATTTGAAAACAGGAGTTTTAAACATCCGGATATATGATTACAAATCATAATCCAGATAATGCATCTAAAACACGATCATATCATCATCATTGTATGGCTTTCAGAGTTAAATTTTTGGGTGACATAAAATTAAGATAAGATTCTAAAGCATCTAGACAACGTAAATTTTTTTTCTTAAGATTATTTTGATTATCTAACCAATATTACATTGACGAGGACATTAACGATGAAATTTACGTAGGCATGCACTGAATGGAAACAAATTGATCGTGTTTTGCAAAATTACAAACAGCACCTTGCAAAAACCATTCAAAAGAATACCTTGATTAAGGACCTCACTCGCGGTACACTTGAATGGCATAA
>NW_018164771.1:32732-36035 GCF_001263595.1 Phalaenopsis equestris | reverse complement strand
AAAAAAAAAAACTATCTTGAAACGGGAGACTTATTACCTTGGGTGAAGATCACGATGGAGCGGGGATGATGAAATCTATCACCATGGAGTCGTCATTCCAGATGAATCGATGTTTGTAGACAAGGATATGAGAAGATGAAAACCAAAAAATGGATTCACATCAAGCTGATGCGACGCTGGAGTGTGTCCCTTTCACCCATACTGCGGATTTATGTTTTAATCAATTGAAGGGGAATCGGCCCTACTCTCTACTGCTCCAGCAACCGAACACATGGACTTCTGACACAAAAACGTCCACAAAGACCGGCCATAAAAACCCCTCCAATTAATAAAAGAAAAAAAAACTACATCAAATCACTCAAAAACTAAAGCCACGCAGAATTCGTGCTTTGGATTGAAACAGATAAAGACGACAAAAGAGAAAAAAATGGTAACAGCCGAAAAGAGCGGAGAATTTGACCTAAAGAACCTACCTTTTGGGCGCCTTTTTGTAGCTGGACTCTCTGTCTCCAACCAAATCGGGGCAAAGTAAGTAAAACTCTCCTTCACTTTACCTAATTCCGCGGAAAGGAAGCACATTTACGCTACCTGTCTCATCCTAGCGAATAGTAATAATAAACAAAGAAATCTTGAGTCCAGCATAAAGTTAATCAAATCATGAGAAAGATACTGATGTAGTTATTAATGATTACTTTTAACTCATTATTTATTTACGTTGATTTAAACCGAAAATAAAGGCCGAAAACATCAAGCGCTTTATATCAGCTCCAATTATTGGGCGTTCCAATCATTTCTTTTTCTAGGGTTTTAGATTTTGAAAGTGGCAGCAAAATCCGAAACTTACAAGTGGGAGCAATCATGTGCGGAGATTGCCGACCAAATACGTGCGCCCCCTCACTCTACAGTTCTTCCGACGCCCCCTCACTCTACAGTTCTTCCGATCATGAGGAGCACATGCATGGCTCCGCTCGAAGCCATTTGGCGCTTTGCTGACCACAGAATCGATCGCCCACGAGACGGATGCGCAGAGGGACGGAATTGGGCCGCTAGGGCAGGCAAATTGAGGAGCACGCTCACTTTAAGTTCAAGCGGAAATTCCCGATAGTTTAAATGAGCGCTGGGGACAAAGTGGGAATATATTTTTTCTTTTGTTTTACATTTTAAAATAGCTGCAGAAGTGCAGGTGAATTATTGTGGGGAAAATAACTTTTTATAAAAGCGATTTTAGTTTTTATTTAATTATGATAACATATTGTCTTAAATTTTATGAAAAAAAAATTGAAAATTATATAATTTATTTAATCATATTATTTATAAACACTTTAAGTATATTATAATCTCAAAATTAATTTAATAGTTTTGAAATTCATATTTGTACACATAAAAATGTGTGCACAAATCTCAAAGTAAATGGGCTGCTCAAAAAGAAAATGCGGATGATCGTGCGTAGATGCAGAAGACAATTGTTTCCAGGAGAGTATTGGCGAAGGAAGCTCTTTATTCGAACGATCGGCAGAAAACGCTAACAAAAAATCTCGTAGGGCGGTAATTATTCTTCAGGACTATCGACGGGGAGTACTCTTTCGGATTATATGTAGACCAAACCAACGTTTTTTAGGTGATCAGCAACCCACATTGATCGAATCGATCAATGATTTTATTATATGCAAATAACTTTGTAATTACCCCCTTCTGAAAAGTTCATAATGAGAAAACTAATATGTATTTTTATAATATTATGACCTAGGTCTATAGATAAATGTTATGGCATGGCTCATATACCATATAAGGGACGGATGTTTGAATGAAGCAAAGCGGAGTAGAAGAATCTGTCTAATCGGGGGAATTTCGTTATGTGGGTTGGGGATGCAGGGGCAACGACCCGCGGTACGGTACAAGGGTAATTTTGTAATTACATATTACACTTCAGGGTTTACTCCAGGGCTATATATATGTTTGTTTGTAACCCTAGAGAATATCTCATATTCTATTATATACTCTTTTTTGAAATTAAAAGAAAGTTGTCGCTCTGCTCCCGAGGACATAGACATCTTTACCGAACCTCATTAAATATCTGTGTGTTCTTCTAGACTTTTGTCGATTCATGTTTTTCTTCGTCCTAATTTCTCAACAATAAAAATACAAATCATGAATAAATGACATTTTTTTATTTGTCCACTACTGCTCTCTCTCTATCTGAATCATTTCATAATAACATATTTCATTCCTTAGGTGTATTTCTTAGACATGTTTCTATTCAACATTTTTTAAGGTGTGGTGAGCATGGAAACATATTGTCAACGAGAAGAGAAGTCCAGCAATAACAAAAGGGAGAATTCAATTAGAAGAACGAACGAGAAGCAGCATGCGCCCGAGAGTTCAATGAAGAATTTGTTCAACAATATCTGCAAGATTTAAAAACTTGATCACCAACCAAATGTCAGGACAGTTCGCAGAAGCCCTTAGGGCAGTTGCCGCAATAGCAGCAGCCCCAGTTCCTAAAGAGGAGCTAGCACGACAAGGAAAACTAAACCCCCTCAAGGGGAATTGTTAGCCAACAATGGAAGGAGGAGGGTCCATCTGCAGGAAAAGTCTGATGTCAATCAATATCATGACAACATCAGATTAGCCTCTATGAAGGAGAGGAGCCGATCGGTGCGGACCGAGTTATAGAGGCATCAGAAGAACACTTTCTCCCTGCATGTCTCCAGAGTTGAAATTCAAAATGTCGGTCTTAAAGACATATAAAAGATGGTCGGATCCCAACAACCACCTCGCATCGTTCAAATCGTGCATATGTATGTTGAAATTTTTTTACGCCCTCAAGTGTAAGCTCTTCTTCACGATGCTGAGAACGATTGCATTAAGGTGGTTTGACAAGTTGCTTGTAGGGTTAATCACCTATTTTGCGGAAATTTGAAGATTTTTCTATTACAGTTCGCCAATGCCCTGAAGCCCAAGAAAAGTGCATGATACCTGTGACAGCTAAAGCAGGGGAGCCAAAGAGAGAATCAATAAACTAATTATGTACACATAAAAAAGTGTTGGCACAAATCCCAATGCAGATAGGTGGCTCAGGAAAAAGATGCTAACGATCAAGCGTAGACACGAAAGATGGTCTTTAACTCGTGAGTATTAGCAAATGAAGCTCCTTATCCGAGTGATCGAAATTTTGTAGAATAGTAATCAGCCTTCAGGACGATCGAAAAGGAGTACCCTTTTAGACTATATGTAGACCAAACCAAGGCTTGTTAGGCGATCTGCAACCCTCATTGATCGGATCACACACACACACAGATATAT